>NC_091166.1:49840436-49847936 GCF_040958095.1 Procambarus clarkii | reverse complement strand
GCGTACGAGATCACCTTAACTTTGGCGGGTACTGCCACAGTACATCTGTCAAGGTTATCACGTATTCCCCCACAATTTCCTCCCGGTGAATACTAACACCTATCATAATACGAGGGAGCATTTTTATTTACAGATGTTTAGTCTTAAGCTGCATGCTTGCAATCTATAAAACAGAATGTGTGTGTCCAAAGTAGGAAGCCAGATGCTTGGGACTAGCCTCATCCCAACTTTCCAACATGGAGCGTATGGGAGTGTCATAGGCCAGTCTGGTGGAACCAGGTGCCATGCTTTCAAAAATATCGGCATCGAAAGCGACTCCCCGCGATGTTCTTGAGGTCGGAAATTAAATCACCGATGTGTTCTCATGTTTACTCCCGCCGGTTACCCGCGTATTTTCATGGTTTACTCCAAAACGATGAACTTGGATTCATTCAGGTTACTGTATTACATTTTCTGTGTAGTATGTTTTTCTCACAATTACTGTTTCCTGTTTGTAATTTACTCCTTTATCTAGTCAAGTACCTCAAGGCATGTCTTGCATACTTCTCTATCTAATACACAACCTGTCCTCACAATTACTGTGCCGGAGTTTTGACACTATCGCTCACAACGTCAAAAATTCCGGCACCTAATGAAAATAACACAACCGAAATATCGCGGCTACCTCGAACTGATCACCATCGGCCTCACCAGGCTAGGTGGGTTGCCGAGGTTCAAACGCTGCTGGTTAGGCAAAACCACATCAAGTGTGGCGCTTGTGAAACGTAAGACCAGGCTGTGTATACCAGTCTTTTGTTGGGTACCGCTATCAAAACCTTTGTGACAGTGAAGAAGATGCACTCTTCACCCCCCCTCTATTATGTTATAATTTGGTCACCATCGTTGAAGAGCTTAATAATGTTCCACAGACACGACCTAACCATTGTAAACCCGAACTGGTTCTTGCTTACAAAGCTCGTTCTCTGCAGGCGTTTCGCAATCCCCTTCCTGATAACTTTCTCCACAATTTTACATAGATTACCTGTTAAAGACACTCCCAGGTACGAGTAATACCTTTATTTAGGGAATTACAGGTATTTAGGGTCTCTAGCATATCTTTTTTTTATAAATATTTACACAGTGTTTCCAGTGTTGCAATTATCCGGGAGGTGGCGAGTTTTGAGTATTATCCAGGCTCTCCTGGATAGTACCCCTGTGGCAGCCACGGTGATCCAGAGTCCTCCTGCCTCTGGGAGGCCTCAAGACACCACGTGCTTCATTACCTTGTCCGCGGTAACCACCACGTTCGTCACTCTAGTGCTCTCTATACACAGGCTAAGGCACAATAACGGGACTGAAACAAATAACATTTCGGTCCGTCGTGAACCCTTTTATCAAGTGTTGCACTTGTGTTATGTCACCACTGGATGAGGCCTGGTCGGAGACCGGGCCGCGGGGCTGTTGATCCCCGAAAGCTACACAAGGTAGGGTCCAACACGGATCGAAACATGATCACTTCATGTGTGTGTGTTGTGGAAGTGCCATTACTGGGGTCCCTGAGGGGAGACGGTCGGCCGAGCGGACAGTACACTGGACTTGTGATTCTGTGGTCCCGGGTTCGATCTCGGGCGCCAGCAAGAAACAATGGGCAGTTTCTTTCACCCTATGCCCCTGTTACCTAGCAGTAAAATAGGTACCTGGGTGTTAGTCAGCTGTCACGGGCTGCTTCCTGGGGGTGGAGGCCAGGTCGAGGACCGGGCCGCGGGGACACTAAAAAAAAAAAAAACGAAATCATCTAAAGATAACCTCAAGAAATCATCTCAAGATAACCTCAAGAAATCATCTCAAGATAACCCTCAAGAAATCATCTCAAGATAACCTCAAGAAATCATCTCAAGATAACCTCAAGAAATCATCTCAAGATAACCTGAGGGAAGGCTGCTCTCCCCCCACAGTCCAGAGCATGGTGATCATGACCTTGTCATCCTAATGATAGTTGCCTCGGCCTCTTCTTCTTCTTCTTTTAGATACAGTTACTGGAACAACATTTCCATGTAGCACGGACTATGGTGAGCCCGTAACGTATTGCCTCGGGGTTGGCACGTTCTTATATTATACTCCCAGAATATTATATCTAGTTGTTTCAGTGAGGTGGTTTCTCTTCACTCTGTACAGTTCTCCCGCTCTCCTTATCCATATTTTCATTACCTTGCACTTGCTACTACTGAATTCCAGTAGCCATTCTTCAGAACATCTCTGCAAAATGGCCATCTTGCAGGTGGAAATACAGACCTGTATAGGACGAGAGCTATATCTGTCATATACCTATTCCCACCACTGTCATATGACGCCTTGACACTACTGACGGTTTGAGCCTCCTCCTCACTTAACTTGTTCCTACCGTCTATCACTCTGTTTGCGAAAGTGAATTTTCTAATATTTTTTTAACGGCTTTTAGTTTGCTTAAATCTATTTTTTTCTATGACTCTTGTTCTTGAAGCTTTCAAGAATTTTTCTTTGTGGATTTTGTCGATTCCCGTTCCCAAAATAGTTACTATTTTGTTTGTAGTGATCATATCGCCTCGTTTTCTTCCATTGTCTAGCTTTGGCATATTTATTACCTCTAACCTTTCCTCGTAGCTCCTGTCCCTCAGTTCCGGAAGCCACTTAGTTTCATGGTTTTGAACCTTATCCAGTTTATTGATGTGCTTCTTAAGACTTGGGCACCATACAACCGCTGCATATTGAAACTTAGGTCTCACGAAGGTGGCGAATAATTTCACCATCCATGTATTTAAAAGCAATTCTGAAGTTGGAAAGTGTAGCTTAGGCTCCTCGCACGATGTTCTTTATGTGGTCCTCTGGTGATAGTTTGTTATGCAGAACCACCCCTAAATCTATTTATCAGAATTCTTTTTGACACAATTTTTTGACACAATTTGTAGATTGTATGGGGCCTACTTTTTCCTGTTTCACATTTATAACATGGCAGTTATTCATATTAAATTCCATTTGTGTGCGTGAGTGCGCGCGTGTGCGTGTGTATACACACGCACACTGGCGACTATCACTGACGGGCCATGATGACGTCACCCGCCATGACAGGTTCCACACCCAGCTCTCATGACAGGGGAGAGAGAGAGAGCGTAATCTACTCCCTAATACCGTCTTATCCGCGAATTACTGATGATGATATTATCATGACGTTAAGTCCCCAGGATCAAGTGCATAGATCAGCGTTCCAACACTCAATGATCTCTCTACCAGCCAGCGTACACTGGGACTGACTCGCTCCATTTGCCGCGCTGGAAAAAAAACACGTGACAGCTTTGCCTAACCAGACACGTCCCAACCCTCCCGACAATCCACCTATTGTATTAAGGCTGATATACAGAAACTGCCTAGTATTATAGTGACCTAATTGTTACACATACACGTTGCGTGTTTAACGCGTGGGAGTTTGTGTTTAAAGTGAGGGGTATTGGGTTAGAGGGGCGGTTCCGGGTGCCAGCCTAGTGCATGGGGTGAGGGATACTACGGTGAGTATCCCTCACCACGGTGAGGGATACACGATAACGTCGATATAAGCCGCAGAAGACCAGCACCGCGGTGAATTTACGACAGGTTTACTGATAACTGATAAGCACACACACGATAATCCATCAGCTGAGTGCCGACTTATGCACTTGCCAACACTGATTGATGAATTGAATTGATAGGGGTTGAATTTTCGTCGCCATTTGTTTCGCCAATGTTGAGACGTGTTTAGGTGGCACTGGCACATTGCAACACTCCTCCTCACGCCTTCACTTCTTGCTCTACAGTTCTACATAATGTACAACCATTGACATGGATGACTTACCCCTCCTCATGAAGGTCATTCACCCACACCATGAACAACACAATGTATACCCGTAAGAGCGCGGTACCTTGCGAGACTCCGCTTGCTACCTCTCCTTCCTCAAATATATTTTCTAGTCAGACACCTTCCAACTGCAATACAAGGGGCCCAAGAGAACCACAATGGTAATCCCAGTAAGAGCACTCACAGTTTGTCTCCTTCAACCAGTCAAGAGGCTTCACAAGTCAGACTCATCTGCCCCCTGGGTAAGGATATGCTCACCTCTATAAATGCTGAATACTGCAACACTTAATGATATATTGCGCCTGCACCCAATATTTACTATGTAATGCATGTCATGTCATTATAAACTGGGCTGTCCATATAGGGCAAACAAGGGTGTGTGCATGCATATTATATATATATATATATATATATATATATATATATATATATATATATATATATATATATATATATATATATATATATATATATATATATCGGAAGCTATGTTTGTGTGTTTTTATCTGCGAGTGTAAACTATATATATATATATATATATTATATATATATATATATATATATATATATATATATATATATATATATATATATATATATATATATATATATATATATATATATATATATAATCTGGCCTTCCTCAGAGCAAGATAGAGAGTGATCTCACTCTGAGGAAGGCCAATTAGGTCGAGAAAACTCGTTTAGCATTCTCGAGTTTTTTCAAATGTTTTTTCCGCATACTTGGATCAGTGTTTTTTTATCATTGTTGCATAAAATATATATATATATATATATATATATATATATATATATATATATATATATATATATATATATATATGACGAAGTCAATGACATCATTAAAAGAAGCCTTGCCTCTTGCCAGTGTCCAGCAGAGAGCGCGCCCCGTAATCTATTAAACCGTAACTCTGCTATCTTTGCCGGCCGACCAGATGGAATCACACTACGCCCTTGGAAGGACGGCAGACAGTTGGCGTGGGACTACACTTGCGTCTCCACCCTGGCAGCCACATACATTGACCTCTCTGTCGGCCAAGCAGGATCCGCAGCGAGCGAGAGAGTGAGAGTGAGGGCGAGTGAGGGCGAGAGTGAGAGCGAGAGGAGAGTGAGAGCGAGAGTGACGAGAGTGAACAGGGAATTAGATCATCGGTACAACTTTGTTCCAGTAGGGTCTGAGACCCTAGGCCCATGGGGAGAGAGCGCAAGAAGGTTTCTCAAGGATCTTGGTTCCAGACTCATTGACACTGCAAGAGACCCTAGAGCGACAAGTTTTCTCTTCCATTATTTATTATTAACATCTTTATTGACAAAATTAATTACAATTTTGCCTAATCTGAGGATTTTGATAGGTCTCATTAAAGTGAGGATAATGCTAGTATTCACTGTCACGCAGGACAGAGGGTCATACATAAGACAATAGGTCTAAACTGTAGGCTGAAGCACATATATATCATTGTTACAATCAATGTTTTAATGTATGGATACGTGAAAACAACTTTCTATTGTGCACTGCCACACAAGGGCAGGGATGGGTTCATAAGTGATACAGCTTAGAAGTAATATAAATAAAAATTGTTCTTCATTCTTTAAAATGGACAAGCAAATTTTCTCTTCCAGCGCCTCAGTGTCGCGATCCAGAGGAGGAAATGCCCGCTGCGTCCTCGGTTCCTGCCCGGCGTCGGAGGAGTTCGAGGAAATCTACAGCCTCTAGGAAACAAACTTCCCCTTATTTCCTTTTAATGTTCTCTCTTTGGAAACAATCAGATATGTAATTGAATAACCTTGTATAATAAGTGTACAACATAAAAAAGTGGGGTGGTAGGAGAAGTGAACACTCATACGTATTCAGATTTAAATGGCAAGTTTTTCTCTGAATGCTCTGTGTTCCCTTCTTTGAGGTGACTCTCGTGAGATTGTGTGGTCGCCCAAACTCCCTCCAAGACTTCCTACACATGCTGTAGGCGCCCAAACTCCCTCCAAGACTTCCTACACATGCTGTAGGCGCCCAAACTCCCTCCTTTTATAAACAGCACATGTGCTCGCTTGCAACCTTCCTATTACTAAAGCAAGGAATTAAGGTCGTTGTCATTACCGGAATACGAAGAGCATGAGACGCTCGTGAAATCTGATCTACATTTTATATTCGAGCACACACACACACACACACACACACACACACACACACACACACACACACACACACACACACACACATTACCACCACCAGCAGGTGCTTGTCTGGCCACCCTCCTTCACAGTCATACCGGCATCCCTCCACTCTCTCTCTCTCATATTATATATATATATATATATATATATATATATATATATATATATATATATATATATATATATATATATATATATGGCGAACAAGTGGACACCGTTGATGTCACCAACAGCTAGCTGCACATGTGACTGCCGACTCCACGTAGGGTGGAGAGCGAGGTGGAGGCGTGGAGAGCGAGGTGGAGGCGTGGAGGGCGAGGTGGAGGCGTGGAGGGCGAGGTGGAGGCGTGGAGGGCGAGGTGTACACGCCCACAGTAGTAGTGGAGAGTGACCTTGCTAGAGGCAACACCCGCCTGTCCTTGATCACCGTGTATCCGGCTCTAACACACCTACCAAAATCTTGGCTGCTCTACTAACCACACCTCCACCACCACCACTACTACTACCAGCCTCATCACCACCACTACCAGCCTCACCACCCCTACCAGCATCACCACCACTTGGGAAAGTGTTAAGGGAGTTACGTGAGCACTATGGAGAGAACAAGGTAGGAGGAGGGAGGTGATCCGTGTTAACTAGTGACCTTCTCCGTGGGGTTACCGCTAGTCACCCCTCCACCCTTTGTCTGCCCCCCACCTCACTGTCCTTCACTCTTCCTCAACCTGCCCCTCCCCCCCTTACCTGCTGGCTCCTCCTCTCACCTCTTGTTGTCTCCTCCCCAGTTACCTCATGGCTCCTACCTCTCTCAACTCTAGGCTCCCCCACCCCTTTCTCCCCTGTTAACTCTTGGCTTACCCCCTGTCAACTCTTGGCTTCCACCCCCTGTCAACTCTTGGCTTCCACCCCTGTCAACTCTTGACTGCATGGGAAACAGACTTACAGGTTTCAGAAGATGAGAGGAAATGTCAGCAGTGTGGAGAAATGCCCGACAGACCACTGGAACATTATCTAACACAGCGCACAGTTACAACCACAACAGACCACTGGAACAGTATCTAACACAGTGCACAGTTACACCCACAACAGACCACTGGAACAGTATCTAACACAGTGCACAGTTACAACCACAACAGACCACTGGAACAGTATCTAACACAGTGCACAGTTACACCCACAACAGACCACTGGAACAGTATCTAACACAGTGCACAGTTACAACCACAACAGACTACTGGAACAGTATCTAACACAGCGCACAGTTACAAACCCAATAAGATTTCAACTGAGTTTCAACAGAGCAGAAGAAGTTGTTAAAGACATTGGAGATAATGTTACTGAAGCCCACATATGAGTCATAAGTGCTGGCACACCGCACAGGTAAGACAGAAGCAAGACATGAGTATCACTTAAGTGGGCCAGCCAGAGGCTTAGGGCCCGCGCACGCCCTTTTCCCCAGTAAAAAC
>NC_091166.1:49817936-49835436 GCF_040958095.1 Procambarus clarkii | reverse complement strand
GGTCAACCTTCCCTGTCTTGTGTGTACCTAGATGTACTCACGGCTGGAGTGTCTGATCTTAAAGCCTTTCGACGACCAGTAGCTCAAGGCAGTGACTTGTCTCACTCGTCTTACCTATTTTATTTACAGTTCAAACGACATCAAATTGGCCGCGACAAGTTCCTCATGCGGTCAGTCACGTACGACTCTTAAGACTGAGGAGTTCCTCCCGACATCTTAATTTATCCCGAATTGGGGTCGAGGCGAGGGTGAAGGCCCAAGAGGCTCGGGTCTAGGTCCCACGGTGACCTATGGGTTCGATTCCAAAGACACACAAAGGTCATGAGGCAGGCGCAGTCCCCACAAACGGCTGCTCGACGTTAAACCAAATAAGTGCAAGGTCGTAAGGATGGAAATCTGGTGTTGCGACAGAGGATGAAAAAACTAAATTAACGAGATGAACTTAATGATATCAGTGAGAGAACGGGCTTGAGGGAGCAGACTTGCGTGTGTGAATGTCACTCTCTCGCACCCATTTTCTTTTTGGCATAGAATTATATAGGAGCAGACGACGTCTGACTCCTCTCAGCAGACTCAGAGCTTTTTGTGCCCATCGTTAATGGTAAAACCTTATCCTGCAAGTTTTTTTTCCGCTGGGATACGAAACGCAAATAGGTCTGTCTGTCTGTCTGTCTGTCTGTCTGTCTGTCTCTGTCTCTAACATGACGTGAGTGATCATGAGAGGAAGGCAACACGCCATGAGCGACAGACACCATCATAAAGGAAGCACAGTGTGACGGAGGGCCAGCCACGACGCATCACCTGTTGTTTCATCTTGGTAATAACACACTGGGGAGGGAGCAGCGCCCAGTGAAAGTTGAGGAGCCACACTCAGTTTCCCTGCAGCTGTTGTGTAGCTAGCGGCCCCCCGCCCTCCCACCACCACCACTACCTACACAACCACCAACACAACCACCAATACCACCACCTACACAACCACTACCTACAGCAGTAGCAGCTACAGCAGTAGCAGATACAGCAGTAGCAGCTACAAGAGTCCTAGCAGAAGCAGCAGCAGCAGCTACATCAGGACCAGCAGAAGCAGCAGTAGCAGCTACAAGAGTCCTAGCAGAAGCAGCAGCAGCTACATCAGGAGCAGCAGCTGCTGTATGAGCAACTGTCCAAGTGAGGGACCACTCAGCCAGCACAACACCCCACAACCGAGCGGGTCACATGATCACCCTTGTATAACATGATCATAAACAACACTGCTAAGTCAACACTTAACAAAACAAAGGTGCCAGACGCAAGCAACACTGGCGCCACTGTGTATACTGGCATGACGGAGGCGGACACTACCCGCCACGACAGCTAGCCTCACTTGAGGGACCTACCTGCAGCCTCCCTGGAGAGGGTTGCTGCAGGTAGGTCGCCACCAGACCCACTCCCTCACCAAGCACCATAACAACAATGCCTAGTGCCACATACCACCCAATAGGCACTTAATGTTAACAAAAACCGGAAATCTATTACCCAAAAAATGACAAGCCTACTTGTCTTGCCCCCAGCTGCCCCCCCCCCCCACAAGAAGTGTGGCTGGTCTCAAAAGTGTGGCAAAGTGTTACACAAGACAGGTCAGGTGTACAAGGGAGCAATAACCAGCTGGTTGATCAGTGTGCAGGTTTACGGGCTATTCATGCCCGGGCCACCTCTTGGGTGGCTTAATCTTTATCAATCAGTGTGCAGGGGCTGGAGGCCACCAGGACCTTAAGTCACACTCACCGCCTCAGGGGGGGGGCGCCCTCCCCGGGGGACGTCCTCACTATACACTCACCTGCAAAACACAACAATGAAAATTACAATCAAAAATACTTTGTCATGCTACTTAAAATTATTAACCTAAATGAATAATTGTAAATCAATAATACACAAATTAGTAATTATATATATATATATATATATATATATATATATATATATATATATATATATATATATATATATATATATATATATATATATATATATATATATATATATATATATATATATTAAGCTAACAAAAATATGGCATTTTGACGTATTCTCCACCAAAGGCCAAAAATTGTGGTACTAGAAAATGGCAGCGGCTCGCGAAAGTGACATACTATCCCGTTTTCTGTTTTGAGTCCTCTGGTAGGTTAGGATAAGGGCACTTTAATACGACAGCTTCTTGACGGTGGGAAATCATAAGAGGACGGGCTGCCTTGTTTCCGGTTGACGGCTGGTTCATTTGTATAGTTTACCAAAGTTTATTAAAGTTATTTAAACAGAAGCTGTGCATTAAATGTAAACTAAGGGGCTTCTTTATGGAAAACTTACGGTGGTAGCCAGTAGGGCGCGGATCTCAATTCTATTCCTGTTGCCGGGGGAGAAGAAGCCTGAACTAAGGTTTACTCAGGTCCCCTCCTAGGACCTAGACCAGGTCCCCCTCCTAGGACCTAGACCAGGTCCCCCCTAGGACCTAGGCCAGGTCCCCCCTAGGACCTAGGCAAGTTCCCCTCCCCCCCTAGGACCTAGGCCAGGTCCCCCCCCCCCCTAGGACCTAGGCCAACTACTGACCTTCTCCAAGATGCGATACACAACAATTGCCTAATTCCCAGGTACCTAATTCACCGCTAAATGAACTTAGGCATCAGGTAGAAAAAAAAACATTCCCAACCGTTTCTATCCTATCTGGAAACTGAACCTCTGAGTACCTCACGTGTAAGCTGAGGACGTAGACCACTGCGCTACAGGACCCATATTCTATCAAATGTAAAATATTGAGCAGGTTCTGTGGATTGTCAGGTTATTATCGGCAGTGATTCTTACCCTGAAACATTAAGGTTTTATCCTGGGGTGTGTGGTGTTGTGTGGTGTGGTGTGGTGGTGTGGTGTGGTGGCGTGGTGTGGTGGTGTGTGTGGTGTGTGGTGTGGTGGTGTGGTGTGGTGGTGTGGTGTGGTGGTGTGGTGGTGTGGTGGTGTGGTGGTGTGGTGTGGTGGTGTGGTGGTGTGGTGTGGTGGTGTGGTGTGGTGTGGTGGTGTGGTGGTGTGTGTGGTGTGGTGTGGCGGCGGCGCCAGGGGGGGGGGGGGGGTGGCGCCACACACTTGTGCAGCCACAAGTCTTGTGGCTATGGAGCTCACGGACACGCACAGTGTTAAGCAGATGCCACGTACCATTACAAGAGGGGGGGGGGGACACCACCTGGCCAACACGGCCAACCCGTCTTCATAATACACCCTCACATTTTGACGTATACTCCATCTCAGGCCAGCACTCCTCGTACTGGAAAAGGGTAGCGGCTCGCGAAGGTGACCTACTGTCCCGTTTTCTGTTTTGGGTCCTCTGGTAGGTTAGGATAAGGGCACTTTAGTACGACAGTCTCTTGACGTTGGGGAATCTTAGGAGGAGAGGCAATGGTCCAGAGCACGTAACAACAATTCCGCACTCTTGATTGTTGTGATGCTTCACGCCCCCCTCACACTCCATGACGTCACTTTCAACTGCCACCCCCCCCCCCTTTTACCATGCGTGACGTCACTCACCTCCCTTCACCGTTTGTGACGTCACTCACACCTGCCTCCACCGTCCATGACGTCACTCACACCTGCCTCCACCGTCCGTGACGTCACTCACACCTGCCTCCACCGTCCGTGACGTCACTCACACCTGCCTCCAACACCCCGTACCTAAGGTGGTGGTGTGAGCAGTACCAGTCAATAAGAGTGGCCACAGCCTCCCCCAGACTGGTCTAACTGTCAGCCCCCAACAATGTGCGTGACCTTCCGCCCACTGTAAATATCAGTCACTGTATTGTGTTACAAGTGTTCCGGGGCTATTCATCCCCGTGCCACCTCTTGGCTGGCTTAATCTTCAGCAATCAATCAATTGTGTTACAAGCGCACTCTCACGCTCAAGGGCTCGGTGTGGGTGTCATACGTCATTGGTGAGGGCCGAGCGTGAGGGCTGAGTGTGAGGTATATACTGTAGGTCCCTGAGACACCCTCACACTACCTCATAAGAACACACACTGGTGTATTGAAGACACACTCACGAACCACACGAGACCAATGGTATGTGAAGATCACGCTGCTGCGAGGACTGAGATAGTTCAAGAGAGATCACCACTCACAGCCTCAGACGACCAGGGTTCGAGACCCTCCCCACCACACCTGCAGCTAACTGTGTTACAGGTGTGTTTTACCACGGAAGGCGGGGTCCAAGAGCTAATAGCTAGATCCTGCAAGGAAAAATCGTAAATATAACTATAAATACACTTGCGTCAGCCAGACGATACAGTAATCGTGGCGCTCAGTGTGGAGGGGATCACACCCTACTTAGCGTAATCCTTCACCTCAACTATCAGGTATTTACTCTTATCCTACACTTCCTCTCGTCTTGCTTATCAGTCTACAAGCTCAAATTCCTTTACCTTTTGACAAGAGCTCAAGGGCGACTACGGCTAAGCTCACACCTTACACACTCTCAACACAGGCGTGAATAAGATGGATGTAATCACACCTTAACCACCGTGATTATGGTAATCACATTATCATCCATCAACTCAAGACATCTGCCGCAAACACTGAAGACGGTTAGTCTTGCACCGGGTCTACTGGAGGTGTTCTTGGAGAACACTCTCTCCAGGGAGAACACACGCTGTTAAGGTTGGAGTACCTTAATCTCCAACCTTAATGGACAATTTTAAATCTATTTCTAGTGTTAGGTCCGGTGGAGGGTCCCAGGACGAGGGTCCCAGGACGAGGGTCCCAGGACGACCACGACCCTCCTCTCTTTCATTACTCTTCCTGTGTGTGCTTGTGTTAGTCGTCTAAATATTCAACTTGTGGCAAAGTGCAACATGGACCACAACCGTCCAGTGCAGCCCTCAGCCCAGGAGTGGGCTGAGGGCTGCAGCAACACAACCGTCCCCGTTGTGTTGTTAAAAAAAAAAAAAACTTCAGAATGGTGGAGGACGGACCCAAACCCGTCGACCTCATAAACCTTATATTCCGTCGTGATCTACAAGACATGTGTGCGACTAGAGCAAGAAAAACAGTCACCTCTCAGCCGCTGTACAAGTGTTGACTCCAACCACAGATGTGTTCTTTATGGAGTTAAGGTACAATCGGCTTACATGAGGCCGATCGGCTTAGGCACCACCCAGGAGCTCGCGATTAGCAATTAATGAAAGACCCGATTTGTCAGAGCAATAATGCAAGAAGTATACAAGTGTATAATTATTATGATACTGCATTCAGATGCAACATTATTCAGTTTTCATGTGAGAGTGCCACACACCCACAACTAGCACGAGAGGACTGTTGTGTCTGGGTGTTAGTGCAGTTTTCTCCCCATAGAAAATGGCGCCTGATAAGAGGTCTAACGTCATTTCCGTCGTCGCACCTTCCCACGTCACGTGACCCACTAAGGCTGCTAATGTTGTCTCACATCCAAGAGAAAACACGTTCACTACTGGTGCTCTGGTGCTCAGCCTCCACCAGTCATTAACTTCATACGAAGATACAAATTACAAGTGTTGTGTGGCAACGGTCTCAAGCCATCATCTGTGGAAGGTGGAGTCTCAAGCAGTAATTATCAACAGCAAGACACCTTGGTACAGTGAAGGCTTTGCTGAGTGACGAGAGGAACCGGTTCTATAACAGTGATTTATGTAAGCACTGTCTGCAGCTCGGTTTGGACATGGTGGGTTTAGCAAGGAGTCAATTACTGACGTCAGATGAGAGACATGGAGTTATATACGAGACAACTGCAGCTCGTATCATTGTATATTCACTTGCAGACATGCAGTGAGTACAATGACCTGTCGCGAAATCACCCGACTGTTTGTTGTGTGTCTTAGAAGACACCAACGTGGACGAGCACCGATCACACGCAGTGAGGTTGCTCCGGATATCCAATATTCCGAGGAGGAAACATCTTGAGGTTATCTTGAGATGATTTCGGGGTTTTAGTGTCCCCGCGGCCCGGTCCTCGACCAGGCCTCCACCCCCAGGAAGCAGCCCGTGACAGCTGACTAACACCCAGGTATCTATTTTACTGCTAGGTAACAGGGGCATAGGGTGAAAGAAACTCTGCCCATTGTTTCTCGCCGGCGCCCGGGATCGAACCCGGAACCACAGGATCACAAGTCCAGTGTGCTGTTCGCTCGGCCGACCGGCTCCCTCAACGTTGTGAGTGATCAACACTCCATAACAACTCTACCAAAATACTACACAACTCGAAACAATGGACATAAACTGGATAAGTTCTGCTTCTGGAAAGACCTGGGTAAATACTTTTTTTAACACAGTTGTTGGTTAATGGTACAGATTACCGGGTAAAAAATAATAGACGGGGGATCGGTGAATTGTTTCAAGCGTAGTTTAGATATCAGCCATGTGCGACACCTTAACTTCCCAACAGTTTGACCGGCTAAATGTGTTAGGATGCCACGTGGCTGACATGTTTACTGTTGCTGTACTGGTCTTTGTCTCAAAACATCCATGATCGATTAACATACAAATATCTTATAAAGAATACATCATAACCAAGCGGAATAATTACACATACACACACACCACACCCTCCAAGGTGGAGAGGGGGGGGGGGGTGTGGTCCTCAACACCCTACTGGTTCACAAGTATGGAGAGTATTCGCCCTACACCTTCCTGTGTAGGGTGAGACCTGTGAGGGTGAGACCAGCACCCGTGAGGGTGAGGCCAGCACCCGTGAGGGTGAGGCCAGCACCCATGAGGGTGAGGCCAGCACCCATGAGGGTGAGGCCAGCACCCATGAGGGTGAGGCCAGCACCCATGAGGGTGAGGCCAGCACCCATGAGGGTGAGGCCAGCACCCATGAGGGTGAGGCCAGCACCCATGAGGGTGAGGCCAGCACCCGTGAGGGTGAGGCCAGCACCCATGAGAGTGAGGGCAGCACCCGTGGGTGGTGCGTGACACAACACACCTCGCCACCGTCGTGAAGTGAGAGCTGCCACCAGGAACGACAGTGAAGGAGTGCTCATCTCCACCTCACGTCATGCACTCTGCACGTTTTTTCACCAGTGAAGTTTTTGTGAGGGAATATGTACAGTTGTACACGGAGAGCTGAACCCTTTTATCGGTGTATATATACACTAAGACTTTACACCTAGATAATGTTCAGGATTAAAGTATACTTGATCAAGTATAACAGTAAACTCTTCTGGTGGCCTCGGTAGTTCTTGCAACAATTATAGCACGCCTTAAGCCCAACACCAAATTAACTTTTTATTTGTGATTATTGATGCGAGAGTGATGACAGAGTACAGACGTGAGTACCAGCGTCAGCACCACAGTAAGAGTACAGTAAGGCAGTTAGACTGAAGGGCCAGGCACCGTCCAGTGTCACACCTTAATGATGGACGAGGACAGGCACCACGCACAATGAAGCCATTACAACAGACTTATCTTGACAAAATATTGTGGCCACGCGATGGGGGTCGAACCCGCGTCCCTGAGTGATGTCGGGTTCGATCCCCCACCTCAATATCACAGCCATCTTGGGCTCAGCGGCACTGGTTACCACGACCAGTTCTCACACTGGGGTACATACTAGAGCAACCTTGGAACATATACACACTAGAGAGAGCACCAGGGGTACCCATACCCTCCAGTTAAAGGATCCCGAGTTTAGAGAAAAAAATCGTTCCACTTTAACGTGTCTCTTTGGGTGTGGTTTGGCGTAGCAGCGCTCAAGTGGTCGCTGCTACTTAAGAGATGGGTCACTTGCAGTGTCTCAAGTGAAGGTGAACCACACTAGTCAGGACTTAAAAGTTGTCTCAAAGAATTGTGGGTCTGTAGAGTGGGGTGTGTGTGGAGAAAGGTCACATGGTGGAGGGGTGGGGGTTGAGGAGGGTGTGTGGGGGTGGGAGGGGGGTTGAGGAGGGTGTGTGGGAGGGGTTGAGGAGGGTGTGTGTGGGTGGGAGGAGTTTGAGGAGAGTGTGTTGGTAGTGGTGAGGGGGAGAAGTGGTGTGTGGTGGTGCTTACCTATGGGATCTAACTTATCAGGAGTGAGGTCAAGCACTTTATGCCCCGCCTACCAGCCTTGTTGTACCAACCTTGCCTTACAACTTAAATACTTTGACGTTCGAATAAGTTACCGAACCAGGCCTTGTTGTGGACACAGGCGGCGTCCACAACTACCCTCGGTACCTTCCACGTGCTGACCATCCGTACACGGTACATACGTGTATTTCCTTACATTTCTTCTACTCCTTTCCGTTTCCAGTTTCCATCTGTGTCCCCTCGTCCTACTTTCTCTCATTTTAAAGACGTTGTCCTTGTCAACCATATCTATTCCCCCTCAGTATCTTTCATGTTGTGATCATATCCTCTCTGTTTCTTCTCTCCTCCAGAGTTGTATGGTCTATTTCCATTAACTTATCCGTATAGCTTGTCCCGTTTAATACTGGTACTGTGTTCCAAACCTTTGTACTTTATCAGTTTAGGTTTTATACTTCACAAGGCGTGGATTCCATGCCGGTGCTGCATATTCCAGTATTGCTTTAACAAAGACTGTGCATAATGTCTTGAAAGAACTCTAACAGATGGAGAGGGAACTACCTCGGACCATGGACTGTACTGACGGTCCATGGTCCATAGGACAGTCCATGTAGATGATCAAGACTGTGACGGTGCATAGGATGCGTGGGGGTACAGTTAGGCCAGGTTACTGAAGGTGCAGCGGTACAGTTAGGCCAAGTTACTGAAGGTGCAGAGGTACAGTTAGGCCAAGTTACTGAAGGTTACTGAAGGTGTGCCCAAGGCCGGGGACAAGGTGCCCGGATCATTTCCGGAAATGCTGCGAGTCCAGACAGGTGCGTAGTGTTGACTTTTTGTCCGGCTCCCCAGACAAGGCTTCGGGCGGCGGCTGTTGCTGCTGTTCCTGTAGCTACTGATGCGTCTGCTCCTGCGTCTGGTGCTGTTCCAGCAGTTACTGCTGCCGCTGTACTACTGTAGTAGATCCACCTGCTACTGCTCCTCCTGCAGCAACCACCAGCACTACTTGTGGTGGGTGTACCTGCGCAAGTAATCTCTACTCGGACCATATTGACCGGGAAGCAGCCACAGGCGGTAGTCATGATTGTCACTCACAAGATTATTTGTCATCTCAATAACCTTCAGTAGCAGTAGGCCTCCATCAGCCTTAGTCCCAGCTTCCTGGGACTAACAGTCCCAAGATAAGCCACCAGGATTATGGATAGATGACAAGTTACACGTCCAGATTCCTTAACTGACTCACACTTCCTTCTTTGTCGTGAGAGACACACATGTCTCCATTATTGGTTTTCTACCTTGACATTCAAAGCACCCCCCTCCCCACCCCAAGACAACACCACCCCCTGCCCCCACCAGGAAGGGTGCCGAGGGGGAATGTGGGTAAGAAATGAGGGGAAGGGTAGACTGTCCAAACTTACTTCACCTTCCCTTCACCTGGGCTCTAGGAGACTCGAACCGTAGACCCCACGTGTGTGAGGCCCAAGCTCTATCCACCGAGCTATTGAGTAGTACCTCGGGCAGTCACAACACCCACACACCCGCAGCATCCAGATACCCGCACCATCCAGATACCCGCACCATCCAGATACCGCACCATCCAGATACCCGCACCATCCAGATACCCGCACCATCCAGATACCGACACCCTCCAGAGAGTAGTAGTAGGCATCCTTCAGTCTCTGGAGACTATAGAGTTGCTCTCTGGTTGTCAGTCCTGGTGCAGCGTCTGGTGTGACTAATGAGGCCAAGCCCAGAGTGGCAGTCCATCCCACACTGAGCACACACGAAGTCCGATAGAGATCTGTCTTCCTGTCTACCGGCTCTCCTTCTCTGTCTCCTTGCCTCCGATTGCTTGGTAAGTGACTCCTCGAACCTGGAGAAACCTTTCTGAATAGACTGCCTCCAGGCTGATCGGTCTGCGTGTTTACCACGTGGTAAGATCGACGTCCATGGCTTCCAGGTCCCTCTTGCATGCGTCTTTGTACCGTAGCTGGGGTGTGCCTGTTGGACGTCTTCCCTGCGTCAGCTCTCCGTACAGGAGATCCTTGGGGATTCTTGGGGATCATTGGGGATCCGCGTCCAACAGCCTGGTTGACTAGTCCAGCAACGAGGAGGCCGCGGGGACGCTAAGCTCCGAAGTAAGTAATTATCAAAAGAAGACACCAAACCGGGAAGGCTCTGTAGCACCAGCTAAGCTCCAAAAATCACCTCATGGTAAGGTAAGGTAAGTTAAGATAAGGTAATCACCTCAAGGTAAGGTAAGGTAACGGTAAGGTATCCTGCCGTCGCCCATTCGCACCACGTGCCCGAGCCAGCGTATTCGTCTCTACTTCAGCACTGAGTACATGCTGGGGACTGTAGCTCTCCCCAGGACGCCGTTGTCACCTTGTCCTGCCGGGTGATGTCCAAGATGTGTCGGAGGCAGCACGTGTGGTCCCGACGCTAACAAATAGGGTGTAGATGCATAGTAAGGTGGTTACCACCTCAACTGTCTCACTACACGCTACTATACACCATCTCCAATCCGATCGTCTTAAAATACAACAAAAATAGGTCGAATAAAATTACCATTAACATACTTTTTTAACAATTACTAATTGCATTTGCATGTTATTAACTTTATTGCAAAATAAAAGACTGACGGTGGGCGTGTCCACGTCGTCAGGCGGGCGTGTCCACCGTCAGTGAGTGAGGTGGTGGGGGCAAACTCTATACACATCTTCAAATCCACATGTGACAGAAACTACTAGGCTCGGGACCCTGTAGGTCTACCGCCAGTTGACTGAACGTTGACAGGCGGGACCAAAGAGCCGGAGCCCAAATGGACGAGTGATATACTGATTGAACACAACTGGGTGAACAGACACAAGCCAGCCCTCCCAGCCATGCAGGACTCGGAGTCACTGTCGTAAGCACCAAGAAAAACGGGATTCGAGTGTCCTCATTCATGTGAGTGACCTGGCCCGGGTCGCAGCCTCGCGACAGGCAGCCTCTGCTTCCCCAGAAAACAGGTCCCTGCCGGCGAGGCTAGGGACACGGGTCCCTGCTTGCCCCGGTGGCAGAGCGCTAAAGTATGCAGGTGGGGTGAGGGAGGAGTCAGCAAGTGGGGTTGACGGAGCTACAGTCTCTCCAAGCCAAGGATAACTACTTCAACCTGGCCCGACCCCCAACCCGCTTCATACCCCACACAAACTACCAATACCCTCTTTTACCCGTTACCTCCTCGCACCTGTCACCCCCCCCCCCATCTCTACTCCCACCATTAATTCCCTAGAGCAGGGTACTGGACACCACAGTTTACAAGATCATCTTCCCAGTAAGTAATGCTTGGTGATGGAAGACTGGGAGTACTAAGATGTACACTAAATGATTCCTCAAACTGGTTACCCTCTAGTGTGTATATGTTCCAAGGTCCCTCTGGCTAATACACCACCACTGTAACATGACAAACGGTGTCCTGCCCACCAGCCTAGTGCATAATGTATCAACTATTCAACATATTCATAACAAAGAATAATTTCCTCCCCCATTCACCACTTCCCAACATCGCGATAAGTGTGGTAATGCCACAAAACGAAGGGGGGTCATTTCCCCGGTGAGGGCCGTTCTCGCACTTGCTTACAGTCAATATTGGATTATTTAATAAGTGCATATGTGACATACTAATTGATTGTGAATATTTTAGTTTACCTTGAAAAGCTTCATAGAAAACACCGACCTCACCTAACCTTCTTAGTATGTTAAGATAAGCATCTTATTGCTTCTTAATTACAATTATTACTTAACCTATACGGCCTCACCTCACACTCTCTTCCCTCACTTCAACTCTCGGGGAGGGAGGGAGGGAGGCTAGGCAGACAGGCAGACAGACAGGCAGGCAGGCAGGCAGGCAGGCAGGCAGGCAGGCAGGCAGGCAGGCAGGCAGGCAGGCAGGCAGGCAGGCAGGCAGGCAGGCAGGCAGGCAGGCAGGCAGGCTGGCTGGCAGGCTGGCTGCTGCTGCTGTTGTTGTTGTTGTTGTTGTTTTAGATTCAGCAACTCGGAACAAAAAGTTGCAAGTAGCACGGGCTATGGTGAGCCCGTAGTGGACTTACCTGGCACAGGAGCGGGGCTGTAACTGGCTGACAGTCAGCACCACTGGTTGGTACCAGTGGTGCTGCAATCACCATGACTTAAGCTGCCTCCTCAACCATCATCACCATCAACCCCATCACCCTTGCTGCTACCATCACTAAGACCATCGCTCCGACCTTAACCACCACTTCTACCACACCCCAACCTCCAACACCCCCACCACACCCTCACCACCACTACTACCACACCTTCACCTCCAACACCCCCACCACACCCTTACCACCACCACCACACCCTCACCACCACTACTACCACACCCTCACCTCCACCACCCCTACCACACCCTCACCACCCCCACCACACCCCTCACCTTCACCACCACACCCCTCACCACCACTACCACACCCTCACCACCACTTTCACAACATGACCGCTGGCAACAGGCCACGCCCTCAACCCCGCTTGCTCTAACTTCAACGGGTTGCTTCAACCCTTCCATCCCCCCCCCCCAACCAGCGACCTTGAGCTCTCTAGGTCACAAGATAATTCTACTCCCACCATGCCTATAAGGACGAGTGTTCTGGTCCACACGCGCCGACAGTCACCTCTACCACACACACCAACCCCCCCTCCCCCTTCCCCATCATAACAAAATACAATCGAGAGCGGGTTGTTGTTGACTCTACCTGCACCGTTTCCACAGCTAAACTTTGCACCGTGGCAACCCAGGCAGTGTTCTCTCGCCGTGTGCTGCCTCTAATGTCTTCAATCACTTTCCCTGTGGTGCCACCAAGGGCCCCTGGCCATCACCTGTGGTGCCACCAAGGGCCCCTGGCCATCACCTGTGGTGCCACTAAGGGCCCCTGGCTATCCCCTGGTGACACCAAGGAGCACCTTCGTCATAGCCCTGCACCTTGACAGTAGTCCCGGGTCTAATACCAGCAGTGGTAACATGATAGTCGTTCCCCCGCCTGCAATCACTAGGATTTCTAAGTCTCTGGAGCCCGGCCATCTTCGCCTGGCGCCATCGCGCTGAGCGAGGCGGCGGCCGGCGACCCACTGGACAACTTTCATCATCACTGCTGCACAAGGATCACTTTCTCCACGCTGGTAACTCTACGTGTAGGTGATGCAGGGAGGGGGGGGGAGGTCTGGGAGACGGTAGGAGGGGGGGGGGATGAGACAGACAACGACCTTGTGGAACGACAACCTCAGCAGCAGCAGTAAACCTGTGGTGACGAGGTTATCTGGTTTCTGCGCCCAACACACCAGTAACACCACGTGACAACATGCTCCCCCTTGTGAGGCTGTAGTGCCCTTGTGAGGCTGTAGTAGCCTCATGAAGCTGTAGTAGACTCATGAGGCTGTAGTAGACTCATGAGGCTGTAGTAGCCTCGTGAGGCTGTAGTAGCCTCATGAAGCTGTAGTAGACTTATGAGGCTGTAGTAGACTCATGAGGCTGTAGTAGCCTCGTGAGGCTGTAGTAGCCTCGTGAGGCTGTAGTAGCCTCATGAGGCTGTAGTAGCCTCGTGAGGCTGTAGTAGCCTCGTGAGGCTGTAGTGCCCTTGTGAGGCTGTAGTAGCCTCGTGAGGCTGTAGTACCCCTCACGAGGCAACGAGTGGTGGTTGGTGGCAGCAAGGGGCGGTAGTACACCTTGGGGCTGTGTGCCGTAAGAAGCAAACTGTGGCTCCAGTGGTCCGACCAGTGAGTGTTTACTGATCCCATCTGAAGTAACGTTTGACCTCTTTCTCAGCAGGCAATTATGGCGCTATGTGGGTCAGTCCGGATGGGCGAGTTCCTCACGGCAACTCCGGTTATAATGTGGGGGAGGTGTGGGTGAACTGTGGGTCAATTGTGGTTGACCTGTGGGTGAACTGGTAGACCTCTGGTGAACTGGCAGACCAATGTGTGTGAACTGCTGGCCACTTGGGCCCACCTCCCTCACCGCCTAGTACACCTCCTGAGAGCTTCTCTCATTCTCAAGATTCTTGTAGATATCGTATTTGTCTTGTCCAGTACCTGTGGACTACTTGGAGAGCTCTACTGCTCCTCTATTTATATATTTCACATTCTTCACCCTAATGTCTGGTAGCGTATATTAGCTGGCGAGGACGAATTACCCCGCAGCTTGTGTGGGTGACACCCCCCCCCCCTGCTGGAGAGGACGAACCTCCACCCCCACACCAACCACAACCCCCCCTTTAACTAGTGGACGAAGCCTCCTCCTCCACCACCACCTGCCTTGAGGGGAAGAACCCCCATCGGCTAGAGGACGACCTCGCCAGAAAGAATGTGAGGCCTCCTTCCTCTCAGCAAGAACGGGGGGACCTCCCTCCCTCCCTCCCTCTCAGCAAGAATGGGCGACATTCACCCCAAGATAAAATAGTAACCGGTGACACCCCCCCCCCACCTAGAGAGAGAGAGTGGACGAACCCCAGCAACAGCAGTAAGGAGAGAGGGGGCTACACAGAGACCAAGGTGCACACCACCACCAGAGGCACTCACAAGTGTGGCATACTAAGAGAACTGGCTGGTATATCAACGCCATCTACACCCTCATCCACATAAACCCGTTGTTGCAAGTGCAATGTCTGCAACATAATTAACATATACATGAATATTGATGCAATTACGATTCCAACTTCGCAATTTCCATCAATGTGTCGAGAGATAAATATGAGTCACTGTTCGTGGACAATGTCTGTCATGTGGAACAACTTATGAACGTCGTAAAAATGTCTGCATGAGCGCGTCCGTGTTATTCAGCCTATCATCAAGGGGGGGGGGGGCAGGTAATTCATCTATATGTTGTGCAACACGTATCTGAACCAACTAAACATTATCCGCCCTTGTGCAGTAGAAGGGCAGTTATTGCAGACTAGCAGTTGAGCTCTGTGATATTGCAAACTCTAGTTGAGCTCTGTGAGAGTGCAGAGCCATTTGAGCTCTGTGAGAGTGCAGACCCCAGTTGAGCTCTGTGAGAGTGCAGACCCATTTGAGCTCTGTGAGAGTGCAGACCCCAGTTGAGCTCTGTGAGAGTGCTGACCCCAGTTGAGCTCTGTGATAGTGCAGACCCCAGTTGAGCTCTGTGAGAGTGCTGACCCCAGTTGAGCTCTGTGATAGTGCAGACCCCAGTTGAGCTCTGTGAGTGTGCAGACCCCAGTTGAGCTCTGTGAGAGTGCAGACCCCAGTTGAGCTCTGTGAGAGTGCAGACCTCAGTTGAGCTCTGTGCGAGTGCAGACCTCAGTTGAGCTCTGTGATAGTGCAGACCCCAGTTGAGCTCTGTGAGAGTGCTGACCCCAGTTGAGCTCTGTGAGTGTGCAGACCCCAGTTGAGCTCTGTGCGAGTGCAGACCCCAGTTGAGCTCTGTGCGAGTGCAGACCTCAGTTGAGCTCTGTGAGTGTGCAGACCCCAGTTGAGCTCTGTGCGAGTGCAGACCTCAGTTGAGCACCAGTTAAACTGTGATGCTGAAGACTCCGCGGGATCCTCACGCCACAGTTCATTAATGAAACTCTATAACCCTTTTTTTTGAGATATATTGTTACATTCTTGTACAGCCACTAGTACGCGTAGCGTTTCGGGCAGGTCCCTGGAATACGATCCTCGCCGCGAAGAATCCTTGTTACAACCAAGTACACATTTTACTGTTAAGTTAAACAGAGGCTACAGATAAGGATTTGCGCCCAGTAAATCCTCCCCGGCCAGGATACGAACCCATGACAAAGCGCTCGCGGAAAGCCAGGCGAGTGTCTTACCACTACACCACGGAGACTGGTTTATTTTGTTATTGGAGGGATATTCCTGAGCAGGTGCTCAGGCTCTGGCTGCCCCGCTAGACATAAACATGATACAAAACATGGCAGTAAACACGTGCCATGTTATGTACAGTGTTCAGCAGGGGGTAATCACCAACTAGATCTATAGTCATCAATGTGTATTCTGAAGGATTTGAGAATACATCAATGTGTATTCTTGAAAGGACTTGAAAATGGTCCAGGACGGACCGAAACGTCGTCGTCCCTTCAACTTAATAATAATAATAATAATAAATGTTTATTTAAGTAAGGTACATACATAAAGAGATTTTACAAAGTTTGTTGGATTAATAGATAGAGCTAGTACATACAATGCCTAAAGCCACTATTACGCAAAGCGTTTCGGGCAGACTTCTAGTGTGTGGTCTGGTCAACATGTATTCTGAAATACACGGTTGTAATCAACATCCACTGTGGTGATATTGATTCATGGCCTGTGTTATTGTACCATGATAAAGAAGGATTAATAACCGGAGTTCGCCATAAGTGATAAAATTCCTGCCGTTCAAGCGGATCAATAATGGGAACAAATGGCTGTCACAATCGGGTATTCACAATCGGAGTCAGCGCGTGATGGTACCGGAGTCAGCCAGCCCGTCCGCTCGCCCAATTCACCGGATGATTTACTAAAACAACCAATCCGATAAAATTAACTTAAACTACCATAATACTGACGTTTTCTATATATCGACCTCGAGAGGGTTAGGTGGGTTACTCGAGTTGATACGTTCCTGGTTAGGCAAAACTGTTGAATTTTGTGACGGTGTGGAGCAAATCTAGAGACCGGACTGGAATACCACTCTAAATAGATTGATTGATTGATGAAGATTAAGCCACCCAAGAGGTGGCTTAATCTTCATCTTATTCATGCCAAGAGGCATGAATAGCCCGTAAGTGGTGGCCCTTTTGAGCCATTACCAGTATCAAGAGCTGATACTGGAGATCTGTGGAGGCGCGACTGCACCCTACGTGACGGGAGATGTCTCCCGGACCAAATGGTGACCAGATGGTGCACTCTAAATAGGCAGGAAGGTGGTTATATATGCTGGAGTCCTTAACCTTTGAGCCTTTGGCAACAACACCTGGATAGCGGTATGAATACCGCTAACAGTCTGATTGATTGATTGATGAAGATTAAGCCACTCAAAAGGTGGCACGGGCATGAATAGTCCGTAAGTGGTGGCCCTTTTGAGCCATTACCAGTATCAAGAGCTGATACTGGAGATCTGTGGAGGCGCAACTGCACCCTGCGTGTCGGGAGATGTCTCCCGTGGCTAACAGTCTGCTCCCTCCACTATTCTTATATTCCCCGCGAAGCCGCGAAGGGAACTATCAGGAGAAAGCATAAAGCCATTACGACTATATAGCACTTAGAAGGGATCAGGATCGGGATTTGGGAAGGGACGCAGGGGGGGGGGGAAGGGACGAACTGGTGCCCAATCATTTGAACGGTCGGGGATTGAACGCCGGCTAACATGAAGCGAGACCGTCGCACTACCGTCCAGCCCAAGTGGTTGGGCGTACTCCCAGCGAGCGTAAGAAATATTGCCAGAACAACCGTGGACATCTTCAAG
>NC_091166.1:49685436-49812936 GCF_040958095.1 Procambarus clarkii | reverse complement strand
ACACACACAACACACACACAACACACACACAACACACACACAACACACACACAACACACACACAACACACACATACACACACATACACACACACACAACACACCCACAACACACCTGCCAAACATGCAGCTCAAGACCAACTGAGCCCCCTGCCTAAATCCCCACTAACCAACCGTGTAAAGAGAGCAAGCACCAGTCTGCTCTACCAGCTGCCTCCACCACCCACCCCTACGGTAAGTGCTATACCACGCCCGCCAGCCACGGCTGCACGCCCATCTCTCCCCCGTCACTACGCTCTGCTCCACGCCACGACAATATATATAACAGAATTGCTCGAGCGCCCCACTATCTCATGAACGATAAGGAAGACTGTGTACAGAAATAGAAGCAATCGAACTAAAGCTTCAAGATTCATATAAAGCATTCACGAATCAAGAATCCAGGAGACGAGAGGAACCCAAAAGACTACTTTAATGCAAAATTTAATTAAAAATCTACATCCTGCACTGGACCCCTACACACAAGGGTGACCAAACTTTCACAGATGACAACAAAGTAATGAGTGAAATACCGAGTATCCACAACGACATTTTTCCCAGTAAGGCCCTCGACACATGAACATCGATAATCCAGAAGAATTCTTCATGAATGTGATAGCAACATCGAATTATATATCAGACGTCACCCCTAACCCTCCCTACTGGACTTGGAAGTGGCCACAGATTGAATGCACGGCACCAGACCCCGATTCCTGGAATTCCATATTTATCAAGAAATGCAAAAAAAAAAAGCAAGCTATCACAAGCTATAAACATCAATTGGAGACGGAGCGTAGATACTGCTGTTATCACTGACACACTTAAAGCAGCAGAGATCGCGCCACTCCGCAGAGGAGATAGCACAACAGACAAAAAACGTACAGGTCGATAGCGCCGGCATCACACACTATAACAATCTTTTGAAAAAAAAGCGCTAAGAAATAAGATCACAAAAGACATGGAGTCATACTTCTTGTAAACCATGGGCAACATGGCTTTATAGCAGGACGCTCCTGCCCTCTCAATTCTTAAACCATAAAAGGTCTACGGGCAAAGTAGAAAGATGGATCTTCAATTTCCCAACGAACAGAACCCAGAGAGTAATAGTCAATAAAGTAGAATCTGGACTATTCACCGTGAAAAGCTCAGTCCCCCCCCCCCCCAGGGTTCTGTGCTGGCTCCTGTACCTATTCTCCTTAAATCGGACATAAACAAGAACACAAACTATAGTACCGAAACATCTGTCGCAGATGGCATTAGAATTTTCACGAGAGCAGACAATATAGAGGACACAACACGCTTCCAAACTGATGTACCTCAGGTCTTCAATGGGCCACATTCAACATATTTAATGAAGAGGAGTTCCAGCTACTGCGCTATGGTGAAAACGAAAATATAAAAACGGAAACCACATATAATCGCAGTTAATCACATTATCGAAAGAAAGTTACATAAAAGATCTGAGAGTAATCATGTCGGAAGACATTACTTTTAATGAACACAGTAAATCAGATGTCACAACTGTAAGAAAAATGAGAGGCTGGATAACAGTAACCTTTCAAATTAATGTTCCCACAGGAGGTGGATAGTTGATTGTGCACCCCATACTCACCCTGTGAGTACTAGTTTATTGTGCACCCCATACTCAGCCTGTGAAACAAAAACAACAACAAAATTCCCATTGATGGGTGGCACGTTTGTATACCCCATTCTCTATGTCTGAGGAAGGTTATCTATGACCTTACCTGTTTTTTTTCTCATTTTCTTTTTTCATATCGTTTGTCTCAATATTGGCATCTTTAATGTATACTTTTTTGGAGAATGAGCAAAATAAATTAAATTGAGAGACTTAGAGGACACTAGAGAACAGCGGAGGAACTCATCTTCCACACTAGAGGACACAGCTGGAAGCTGGAAATACGCAGGAATCGAAGACATGTAAAGAAATACTCGAACTCTATATGGGTGGTGGTTAAGGGGAATTTACTGAGAGAAGACGACGTTGTGGAAGCCACCTCCATAAAGCACAAGTTCGACAAGATTCTGAGCGTCACGATAGTTAACAATGATACAACAGGTACAATAAAGCTTTTAAGTGGGGCATAAAGTGCAAGATCTCACGTCCCCGTAGTTACTGATAGGTAAGTACCAACTATCACCACCACAAACCACCACCGCCACCACTAACCACCACCAACCACCACCACCAGCCGCCGTAGCAGTAGCAGGGAGGCAAGGCTGGGCCCGGCCCAGGGAGGTCCACCTAATTACTCACTCAACACCCGCGGAAGGTCAACCAGCTCTAAATGCCAAATTTCCCCCAAGTGTGCTCGATAGTGGGGCACTGTCGCTTGTCACACCTCCCCACGTTTCTCTTCCCTCCCCTACCCTCCTGTCCCCCTGCCCTGCCCTCCTGTCCCCCTGCCCTGCCCTCCTGTCCCCCTGCCCTGCCCTCCTGTCCCCCTGCCCTGCCCTCCTGTCCCCCTCCCCTGCCCTCCTGTCCTCACACCTTCACCACATGACGTCTATGCTAACCCGACCAACATTGGAATGTGTATGACTGGTCACTCCGAGAGCCCAGATATAAGACTAATGTGATAAACTCCTAAACAGAGCTCTTACTCATTGTTCCGACTGTCATAAGCAACGGGAGAGAAGCCTTCAAGTATCAATAAACACCGGGTACACGAACAGACAAGTCAACACCCATATCAGAAGATATTTAGAAAACTGGTATAACAGCGCAACAACCGCAACAGCAAGCAACCCCGCCCATAAACTTTTATTCCAAATCCACAATGAGCTCACAGAATAATAAAGAATAATAAAAAATATATTTCAAATGGAGTAAAACCGACCGCCCAGAACCAAAGGTTGGAATTCATTATTTACTGCAAAAAACACAAAACAAAACAAAACTGTCGATTTAATACTTTAGGAACCGCCCCAATAAACAACACAACCCTCTTCCAAAAAGCAAACATGGTATACCAATTAACATGCATGAACAGAGGGGGATATGAAGACGATACCGAGGGCAATAGATAAGATGGACAAAGGTAGCTTCTTCCAAGTTAAGATAAAGCAGGACAGGAACACACAGGTGGAAGCTGGAAACGCCAATGAGCCGAAGGAATGTAATTACCTAAGTGTAGTTACAGGATGAGAGCTACGCTCGTGGTGTCCCGTCTTCCCAGCACTCTTTGTCATAAAACGCTTTGAAACTACTGACGGTCTTGGCCTCCACCACCTTCTCACCTAACTTGAGAATGAGAAACAAGTACTCGTACCCTGTACGGGTGATCAACACGTGCAGTGCACTGAAAGAAGCACTGCAAAGCCTGTGCCTCCAGCCACAACTTGTAAGTGCAGATTCCACAATGAATTTGAACGTCAAAATAGGTAAGTTGTAATGCAATAGGTACAACAGGGGTAGTCAGCCGGTCTTAAAGATGCAACCCGTAACAGCTGTCTAATTCCAAGGTACCTATTTACTGCTAGGTTACAGGGGGCATCAAAGTGAAAGAAACACTGCCCATTTGTCTCTGCCGGCGCCGGGAATCGAACCCGGGCCACAGGATTACGAGTCCCGCGCGCTGTCCACTCAGCTACCAGACCCGTGTGTGTGTGTGTGTGTGTGTGTGTGTGTGTGTGTGTGTGTGTGTGTGTGTGTGTGTGTGTGTGTGTGTGTGTGTGTGTGCGTGCGTGCGTGCGTGCGTGCGTGCGTGCGTGCGTGCGTGCCCGCGAGTGTGTGAGTAAGGTGCTCGCAGGGTCTGGCGTCGTCGCGTGAAGTACACACAGATTTGTGTTTGTAATAAAGCAACATTCTACAGTGGCTGAGACAACACTAGCCAGTCTATGAAGGCAATAATGCACGTGAACGCCAAGAGCGGCGCAAGGTGCAGGACCTGCCCCCCACCCCTCCCCCTGGCGTATGCGCGCGCATGTACCTACATCACCAGGAAGACCGCGCCCCCTGCCAACTGACCAGGGAGACGATGCTTTATACCTGCCGAGGAAGGTGACGATGTAGACCGTTGTGGCGTTAGGAGCGAGCGGTGAGGCCAGAGAGCACCATCACCACCAATAGCACCTTCACTGCTACACATTTTCCTCCATCGCCTGCCTTATCTCACTCGCCCCATCAGCGCCACCTTCAGGTGCTGCTTCCCACCCACTTCCCGCCGGACCTGCACCACTCCTGTACCCTCTTAATACGCCAGACTCTGGCCTTACCTGTACGCCAGACTCCAGACTTACCTGTACGTCAGACTCCGGCCTTACCTGTACGCCAGACTCCGGCCTTACCTGTACGTCAGACTCTGGCCTTACCTGTACGCCAGACTCCGGCCTTACCTGTACGCCAGACTCCGGCCTTACCTGTATGCCAGACTCTGGCCTTACCTGTACGCCAGACTCCGGCCTTACCTGTACGCCAGACTCCGGCCTTACCTGTACGCCAGACTCCGGCCTTACCTGTACGCCAGACTCCGGCCTTACCTGTACGCCAGACTCCGGCCTTACCTGTACGCCAGACTCCGGCCTTACCTGTATGTCAGACTCCGGCCTTACCTGTACGCCAGACTCCGGCCTTACCTGTACATCAGACTCTGGCCTTACCTGTACGTCAGACTCTGGCCTTACCTGTACGTCAGACTCTGGCCTTACCTGTACGCCAGACTCCGGCCTTACCTGTACGCCAGACTCCGGCCTTACCTGTACGCCAGACTCCGGCCTTACCTGTATGCCAGACTCTGGCCTTACCTGTACATCAGACTCTGGCCTTACCTGTACGTCAGACTCTGGCCTTACCTGTACGTCAGACTCCGGCCTTACCTGTACGTCAGACTCCGGCCTTACCTGTACGTCAGACTCCGGCCTTACCTGTACGCCAGACTCCGGCCTTACCTGTACGCCAGACTCCGGCCTTACCTGTATGCCAGACTCTGGCCTTACCTGTACGCCAGACTCTAACCTTGCCAGCTCGCGGAAAGGATACACACAAAACAATATTGGGGCTGGAGAGGTTTGCCTCCGTATCATCTTCAATGTGTTGTGTGTCAATGCATGCTTCAGGGAAATATTTATCTCTAGGGATAAACAAGAGATGCACACAGCTGTGGAATGACCTTCGAGTGTATTATGGTAATATGGGGTATGAAGGCTATCACTGATACCGATGATGAAGTCTGTGTTCATTATGTCCGCTGTAAGCCATGTCTACAACCAAAGTCTTATCTTCAATCAATCAGTCAATACACACACACACACACACACACACACACACACACACACACACACACACACACACACACACACACACACACACACACAGGTGGAAACTTAGTACCCAGATGAGCCACAGAGACGTTAGAAAGAATTTTTTCAGTGTCAGAGTAGTTAATAAATGGAATGCACTAGGAAGTGATGTGGTGGAGGCTGACTCCATACACAGTTTCAAATGTAGGTATGATAGAGCCCAGTAGGCTCAGGAATCTGTACACCAGTTGATTGACAGTTGAGAGGCGGGACCAAAGAGCCAAAGCTCAACCCCCGCAAGCACAATTAGGTGAGTACAATTAGGTGAGTACACACACACACACACACACACACACACACACACACACACACACACACACACACACACACACACACACACACACACACACACAGGTGGAAATTTAATATGTGGCAAATATTCAACTTGCGTCACACGCAAATGAAACACCTGTTCAACCAAATCATTCGCCCCGGCTCGTTACGTCACTCCAAATACCTGTGACATTTTTCATCCCTACTTCAAAAGTGCCGCACGTTACTAGATCTTGTACAAAAGTGCCGCACGTTACTAGATCTTGTACAAAAGTGCCGCACGTTACTAGATCTTGTACAAAAGTGCAACACGTGACTAGATCTTGTACAAAAGTGCAACACGTGACTAGATCTTGTACAAAAGTGCAGCACGTGACCAGATCTTGTACAAAAGTGCAACACGTGACCAGATCTTGTACAAAAGTGCAGCACGTGACCAGATCTTGTCCAATTTCCTTTTGTACTTTTTGTACTATTTCCTTTTGTACAGGAAATGATGACAATAAAGCGGTGTATGGGATAGGAGGAGCGGACGAAGGAGAGGTGCCCAACCCGCAGGGCGGGAACCCCGGCGGTGCAAGGACCGCTCGGGCAGGTGGGGTTGGGTTCAGCAAGAGCAGACGTTTATCATACTCAAACTGACACGTGGGGTTACATTACCGGGCCTCCCCGCCTCTTGTGCACTCTCAGTGTCTTATATGTAACCTCTGATTACTTGTCTGCAGTGAGACAAGCAAGAGACAGTGAACCATCAAACTGTCCCACGATACCGCCCATGTTAAGGACATTAGGCGGGGAATAAAGAGACGGTCTTCGCTTTTCCTTAGTCCCCGAGAGCTAGGTACTGGTAGGTAAGCTCCTGCCTTCCCTAGCCATGGGTACTGATGGGTAAGCTCCTGCCTCCCCTAGCCATGGGTACTGATGGGTAAGGTTCAGCCTCCCCTAGTCACAGGTACTGATAGGCAAGTTCCTGCCTCCCCTAGCCATGGGTACTGATAGGCAAGATCCTGCCTCCCCTAGTCACAGGTACTGATAGGCAAGCTCCTGCCTCCCCTAGCCATGGGTACTGATAGGCAAGATCCTGCCTCCCCTAGTCACAGGTACTGATAGGCAAGCTCCTGCCTCCCCTAGCCATGGGTACTGATGGGTAAGCTCCTGCCTCCCCTAGTCACAGGTACTGATAGGCAAGCTCCTGCCTCCCCTAGCCATGGGTACTGATAGGCAAGATCCTGCCTCCCCTAGTCACAGGTACTGATAGGCAAGCTCCTGCCTCCCCTAGCCATGGGTACTGATGGGTAAGCTCCTGCCTCCCCTAGTCACAGGTACTGATAGGCAAGCTCCTGCCTCCCCTAGCCATGGGTACTGATGGGTAAGCTCCTGCCTCCCCTAGTCACAGGTACTGATAGGCAAGCTCCTGCCTCCCCTAGTCACGAGTACTCATTTCTCGAAAATGAGGAGACCTCATTTTCAGAATAACATAGTTGCTCTGGAGAAGGTGCAATACCGGGCAACAAAAGTCATTTCCGAGCCAAGTCATCTCTTGTATCAGGAACGCTTGAAAGACACAGGGCTAACAACACTGCAAACCAGGCCTGACAGAGCGTATCTCATTGAAACTTTTAAAATCCTTTTATTTTTAATTATTTATATATACAAGAGTTCTTACATTCTTGTACAGCCACTAGCACGCATAGCATTTCGGGCAAGCCCTTAATTCTATGTTTCCCAGAATATGACCCCGCTAAATCGTTTAACAACCAGGTACCCATTTTATTGTTGGGGTTAAACAGAGGTTACAGTTAAGGATTTGCACCCAGTATATCCTTCACAGCCAGGATATGAACCCAGGACAAAGCGTTCCCAAAATGCCAGGCGAGCGTCTTACCACTATGCCAAGGGGGACTGCTATATATATCAATACTGAACAAGTTAGAAGATGTTGATCTGGATATTTTCTTCAGAAGGTCAGATGTAACACAAACAAGGTGCAATGGTTTCAAGCTCAACAAGCCACAATGTAGGACTGAGAACAGGAGATGTTTTTTACCCACAGGGTTATAAACCCATGGAACTGCCTACCTGCCAAAGCCGTAGCTTCCAAAACTGTGCTGAATTTCAAAATATACCTGGAAAAGATCAAGGCAGATGTGAGGGGGGGGGGGGTACCTTCAACAAGCTAAATATTTCTAGGCCTAGTATAGCACACATATGTATAAAAAAAAAGAATAATATTGTCATCTTTATTATTGTCTTTTTTTTCTTTTTACTCCCATGTTCCATAGTACACTGGCTTTGCCTGTGTCCTCTAGTATTAACTTCATTATCCAGTGTTCCTGAGTGTATCTCTATTTAAACTACCTCAGTTTGTTTTAGTGTAACTTTAGTATTCAATTATAGTGTACTTATAATAGTATAGTAAGCAAGCTTATTATCTTATAGATTTCATAATTGTTTTTTTTACTTTTTTGGTCATCTATTGTTATTAATTATTCTAGTTAATTTTTTACATTCCTAGTTCCCATTAAGTTTTTTTTTTCTTTTTACTTAAAATTACCATTAAGTTTATTTTACTTTAGAATTTTTAATCTACTTTTTTCTTTGTTTTCTATTTTGTAATTTGCCATTCTTACCTTGTTTTCCTGCAATCAGCCTTTTTATGCAGACAAGTATAGACCCAGAACTAAACCTCTTATCCACTATCTATGACAACAATCACTTCAATGATCAAAATTGCAGATATTTTACAGCACATGATGTAAACAATGTATTAACAGATAATCTCAATATCTCTGTAATCAACTTGAACGTTAGATCCCTAGGTAAACACTTCGATGATGTTAGTGCCTTGATTGAAACTATTGACAACAAATTCTCTTTTATTATACTTACTGAAACGTGGTTGAAAGAGGATAATACTCAACTCTTTAACATGCCTAACTACTCGGCAATTCACAACTGTCGTCAAATGCAGAGAGGTGGTGGTACTGCTCTTTACTACCACCAAGAACTAACATGCTTAAAAATAATTAGAACTAGAGACTGCTGTGGGGAGTATATCTTCGCCAGTTTCAGAGTCAAGGGTGCCGAGTCTGTCCTGTCTGTGGGTGCAGTCTATAGAATTCCTAACACTGATGTGTCTGAATTCAACTCAAACCTTAGAAATCTAATACTAGATAACAGATTGAACAAAAACCATCTAATTATCGCAGGGGACTTTAATATTGACCTCTGCGAGCCTGAACACCCTACTGCTGTTAGCTTCCTCAACTGTATGAATTCCTGCTTCCTCATACCCTTAATCACTAGACCAACTAGAATCACTGATAGTACTGCTACGACTCTAGATCACATCTGGACCAACATAACCTCTCCGCTTACTTCAGGTATAATCACCGATAGCACTACAGACCATTACCCCACATTTCTCTTAACTAACATTAGCAAACTACCTCTAGAGACAAGGGAGTTAAGCTTTAGGCCGCACAATGAAACTGCTATAAACAATTTTATAACTGCTGCTGATAATGTCAACTGGGAGTCCGAGTTAGGTAACATAGGGGACATCAACCTAGCAGTGAAATCTTTTCTACAAACAACTCTTAGCCTTTATAACACCCACTGTCCTATGCTTACAAAACAAGTCACAAGCAAAAGACTTAACAATCCTTGGCTTACAAAGGGAATACTTAAATCCATTAACAAAAAACACGACCTTGAGAAGAAGTATAGGCTAGGAACAGTCTCCAAAGAATTCTCAAAGAATTACTCGTTATTGCTATCTAAAATAATTAGACGAGCCAAAACTAAATACTATGAAGATAAATTTACCCAAATAAAGAGCAACATTAAAAAAACTTGGAGCACAATTTCACAAATATTGGGATCAAAGAAGATTTTAAATAACAAACCAACACTCCTTTCCAATAACGTTGGTCAGCTTTCAGCCTCTGATTCTGCTATTGAGTTCAATAGGTTCTTCTCTTCCATTGGGTCATCCCTTGCAAATGATATTCCATCTTCCTGTACTGATGTTAAGGACTATCTTACAGGTAACTATCCACAGTCTCTGTACCTAAAGCCTACTAGTTCCACTGATGTCAATGAAATAATCCTTTCCCTTAAAACCAAGTCTAGTGCCCTCGAGGAGATACCAACTTTAATTTACAAAAAGCCTCCAGATCTCTAGCCCCTGCTATTGCATTGCTCTTCAACAAGTCACTTGAACTCCAAACCTTTCCTGACATTCTAAAAAAAGCAAGAGTAACCCCTGTCTACAAATGTGGTGATCTCACTGATGTTAACAACTACAGACCTATATCAATCCTGCCTAACTTGTCAAAAATATTCGAAAAGCTAATCTACAAGCAGCTTTACTCTTTTCTAGCCAAACACAATATACTTAGCTCTTGTCAATATGGCTTCAGACCCAAAAAAAGCACTAACGATGCACTTATTAGTATGATTAACTTAATTCGCGCAGCTCTTGATAAAAAGGAGTTTCCTGTTGGGTTATTTGTGGACCTGCGTAAGGCTTTTGACACTGTCAACCATCAAAACCTTCTTCTTAAATTACATCATTATGGAGTCAGAGGACACTCCCTGCAATACCTCAAATCTTATCTTACTGACAGGCTCCAGTATGTTTCTGTGAATAATACAATTTCTCCCACCCTACCCATCAACATTGGTGTTCCTCAGGGCAGCATACTTGGCCCTCTCCTCTTTCTCATCTACATTAATGACCTTCCAAATGCCTCCCAACACCTCAAACCAATTCTATTTGCTGACGACACAACCTTCATTTACTCCAGTCCTGACCCCCTTGCTCTAAATGCCACAGTAAATACTGAGCTAGAGAAAGTCCATCTTTGGCTAACTGCCAACAAACTCACCCTTAACATTGACAAAACGTTTTATATTCTGTTTGGCAATAAATCCTCTAATCAGATAAATCTCAAAATAAACAATACCCAAATTTGTAACAAATTAGATGGCAAATTCCTTGGCGTTCTCATCGACCACAAGCTGAATTTCCAGGGTCACATTCTAAATATATCAAAAAAGTTTCAAAAACTGTTGGCATTCTTTCCAAGATTAGATATTATGTACCCCGCCCTGCCCTGGTTACTCTCTATTACTCCCTCATCTATCCATACCTCAACTATGGTATTTGTGCTTGGGGTTCTACTACCCAAAATCATTTACGTCCTCTTATTACCCAACACAAAGCTGCTATTAGGACAATATCCAACTCTGGCCCCAGACATCACTCGGTACCCTTACTCAAATCTCTGAATATGTTAGATATTAAGTCACTGCACATTCTCTCTTGTGTATTATACATATATAAAACGCTGAACTGTAATGCCAATCCTGACCTCAAAAGCTTCATTGAAGGTTGTAACAGAACCCATGAGCACCACACCAGGAATAAATACAGTTTTGATATTCCTAGAGTACGACTTAATCAAACTAGAAATGCTCTACAAATCAAGGGACCCAGAATGTGGAATGACCTTCCCAACCATGTTAAAGACTGTACCTCTCTCAACCAGTTTAAGATAAAAACTAAACACTACCTAATAAATTCCCTGTAACCCACCTCACTCCTTTATTGTCAACCCATGTCTGTTATTTTATTATTATTATTTTTTTTAATCAACACTGTTTGTCAACCTATTGTATTTGTGCTGCTTTTTCAGTCATGTTCCCCCTTTTTTTTATCTTTATTTGTATTTGTTTTCAACACTTTTTATTCTTTATGCTCAATTAGTATTAAGTTCTAGATATTAATGTTTTTCTTGCCCGAAACGCATTGCGTAATAGTGGCTTTAGGCATTGTATGTACTAGCTCTATCTATATATCAATCCATTAATGTAACATCACTTGTATGTATGTACCTTACCTGAATAAACATATTTATTTATTTATTTATATTTACTATATTAGGCCTCAGATACTGTATATTAGGCCTAGGAAGGTTAGGTTAGTTTAGTTTGTCAAAGCAACACAAGTACAGTAATAAATAGTTTTCTGGTTTGTCCAACTCAATAGTGCCGATTTCCACGTTCTAATTATGTTGTTCATCGGTATACAGTATATACTATGGTCCTCGTCGTTATTATAAGTAGTACTACCAACTGGAGGATGGGCTGATATATAACACTGGCTTTTTTAGTATAGACCTGCTATGTGTACACCTGTGATGCTTCTGTTATTCATAAACAGGTAAAATTACTACCAAACACCTGCTCATCCACACACCTGTGTCTATAGTGAACATGTGTTCACAGCAACTTAACTTAACTACAGACCAGTATCACTGACAAGCATCCCCTGTAAAATGTTTGAAAGAATAATAAGGTTAAGACTAGTTTTACACTTAAGAGAAAATTAGGTAAGTAAACAAACATCAACATGGGTTCAGACAAGGGAAATCATGCCTAACAAACCTTCTGAAATTCTATGATACAGTAACAAGAATAAGGCAGGACAGGGAAGGATGGGCAGACTGCATATTTCTGGACTTCCAAAACACCTTTGATACAGTACCACACAGAAGACTGCTTTTTAAACTTGAGAGGCAGGCAGGAGTAAGCGGAAAAGCCCTAGCATGGGTAAGGAATTACTTAACAGGCAGGAGCCAGAAAGTAAGTCAGGGGTGAGAAGTCAAACTGGTAAACTGAGTGGAGTACCTCAAGGATCAGTGCTGGGACTAGTTCTGTTTCTAATATACATGAATGACATGTCTACAGGAGTCGAGTCCTATATGTCAATATTTGCGGATGACCCGAAATTAATGAGACAAGTTGTGACAGATGAGAACTGTAGGACCTTCTAGGAGGACTTGAACAAGCTGTAGAAATCGTCAGAGAAATGGCTACTGGAGTTCAACATGAGCAAGTGTAAAGTTATGGAAATGGGACTAGGTGACAGGAGACCAAAGGGTCAGTACACTATTAAAGGAAACTACCAACCTGTGATAATTCGAGAAAGGGACCTGGGAGTGGATGTAACACCAAATCTAAATCTTGAGGCACATACATTATAAATCGGATAATGACAGCAACACACACTATACTAGCAAAAGTTTGAACATAATTTAGGAACCTAAGTAAAAAGGCATTTAGAGTGCTTTACACCGCCTACGTGAGACCAGTCTTAGAGTATGCAGCCCCATCTGAACACATTGAGAAACTGGAAAAGGTTCAGAAATTTGCGACGAGGCTCGTCAAAATTGCAAGGGATGGGATATGAAGAGTGGCTGAAGGAACTGAACTTAACAATGCTAGAAAAAAGGGAGGGAGCATATGATAGCAACATAAAAATGCTTAGGGGGATTGACCGAGTGGAAATAGACGAAATGTTCAAACAGAATACCAACAGACCAAGAGGACATGGGTGGAAGCTGAAAACTGAGATGAGTCAAAGATGTTAGAAAGTTTTCTTTTAGCGTGACAGTAATGGAAAAATGGAATGCAATACGTTGTGGAAGCAAACACTATTCATAGTTTTAAAACTAGATATGATAGGAAAGAAGAACAGGAATCATTGCTTTAAACAAACGGTGGCTAGAAAGGTGGGATCCAAGAGCTAATGCTCGATTCTGCAGGCACAAATAAGCACGTACACAAACACCAGGGATATACAGTACTGGTCCTGAGTACCATCTCAAGGGCACGATATAAACAGTTTGCATTAACATTAACATAACATTTAAGATAAGATTAAGATACATGTACCTGCCTATTACTGCAGTTTACCTCCCTACTCCCAGTGTTCCTGCCTACTCTGGCAGTTCACCTGGCTACTTCCACCATTTGGCCAGTTACTTCTCCTCTGTTTACGTGAAAACAATGAATGTGAATTCATTCAGATTATCGGAATTTAGATTACGAGCTCTTACAGTTTGCTTTACTGGTACGCAGAAAAGGGTTCAATTCAACTTCCTCTATCATTAGTTAAAAATATGTTGGCTTGTAAATACTTCAGAGTGCTCCTTAACTTTAATGGGTAGCCTTGCCTTTGCTGGGCATCTACCTAATAAAACAAATTTGCACGTATGTACGCATGTGCCTGCGTACTTACCACTTGTGAGTGTATTTGTGTTTCTAATCTAATCGCACAGATGTGTGGCCTTAAGTAGTTATGCAAATGTGCAGCCTTAAAAACTAATTGTATGTATGCTTACCAACTTGTATCACTGTCAGCAAGCTTCAACTCTTGGGCTCTGCCTCACAGCACTTCCTGACCTAGTGCAACTACTATAGCATTCACTTTTGTTTTCCTTCAATATCTAGTTATATCTTCTCTTGAATCTACTGATGGAATTTGTCTCCGTTATCTTCTCCCCAAGATCGCTCCACTTACCACTATCACCCTACATGAGTACTTCTATGACACACACATGCTATATTAAACAAGCTATACCTACTTGTCCACTTCACCAATTGCTCTCAATACTTTGCCAAACATATTAGGTATATTAGTGGTTTAGCAACATTTCTAATTAGCCTTAACATTCTGTACACAAAATAATTTTTGCAAACAGATTATTTATAATCATATTTCTTTTAGGTTGTTGTTCTTCTCATTCTCTTTCAGGTTGTTGTTGTTCTCCTTGTTCCCCTTTCTGGTTGTTTCCTTTTCTGGTTGTTCCCCCTATTTGGTTGTTTCGCCTTTCTGGTTGTTTCGCCTTTCTGGTTGTTTCGCCTTTCTGGTTGTTTCGCCTTTCTGGTTGTTCCCCTTTCTGGTTGTTTCCCCTTTCTGGTTGTTCCCCTTTATGGTTGTTTCGCCTTTCTGGTTGTTCCCCTTTCTGGTTGTTTCCCCTTTCTGGTTGTTCCCCTTTATGGTTGTTTCCCCTTTCTGGTTGTTCCCCTTTATGGTTGTTTCCCCTTTCTGGTTGTTCCCCTTTATGGTTGTTTCCCCTTTCTGGTTCCCCTTTATGGTTGTTTCCCCTTTCTGGTTGTTTCAATTTCTGATTGCCGTTCTGGTTGTTCCCCGTTCTGGTTATTATTTACAGTACTTATAAACTTATACTGTACTTATAAATAATATACTTTACTTATAAATAAATAAATAAATATGCAAGCGATGAGTCACAATAACGTAGCTGAAGTATGTTGACCAGACCACACACTAGAAAGTGAAGGGACGACGACGTTTCGGTCCGTCCTGGACCATTCTCAAGTCGATTCTCAAGTCGATTAAATAAATATTTCAGATAACAATGTCGGAGTGTGTGTGTGTGCATGCATGTGTCTGTGTGTGTGTGTAATTACCTAAGTTAAATTACTTAAGTGAAGTTGCAGGCGGGGAGATATGCACATGGTGACCCGTCTTCCCAGTACTCTTTATCATATAATGCTTTGAAACTACTGACGGTTTTCCCCTCCAAAACTTTCTCACTTAACTTGTTCCAACTGTCTACCACTACGACTGTAAAAGAAAATATTTGTTTTGTTACCTTTCTTTCCTTAGCTAAAATCTATGATCTCTTGTTCTTGAAGTTGCCAGGTTTTAGAAAATCATCTTTGTCAATATGGCCAATTTCCGTTATTGTTTTGTAAGTGGTGATCATATTGCCTCTTTTACTTCTATCTTCTAGCTTTGGCATATTTAACACATCTAGCCTCTCTTCATAACTCTTGTTTTTCAGGTTTGGAAGCCATTTTGTAGCACAACTTTGCACCTTTTCCAGTTTATTGAAGTGCTTCTTGAGATATGAGCACCACACAACTGCTGCAGATTCCAATTTTGGTCTCACAAAAATCATGAACAGTTTCTTTAGTATGTCACCATCCTTGAAATTAAATGCAATTCTGAAGTTGGAAAGCTCAGGATATGCTCCTCACATAATGTTCTTTATGTGTTCCTCTGGTGACAGTTTACTAACCAGAACCACCCCTAGATCTCTCTCTCTCTCTTAGTTCTGTAATTCCTTTCCACATAATTTATAAGTTGTGTGTGGTCTATTTTCACTTATTCCACATTCCATAACATGGCATTTATTCACACTGAATTTCATTTGTCACGTGGTGCCCCAAGCACTTATGTTATCTAGGTCAATTTGAAAAGCATGATAATCGTTTACGTGGCCTATCTTCCCTAGTAGTTTAGCACCATCAGCAAATATGTTCATATAATTCTGTATTCTTTCTGTTAGATTATTTAATGTAGACAATGAACATTACTAGTGCAAGAACTGAATCCTATGGTACTCCACTAATAACATTCCTCCATTCGGACACATTTAGACACATTGCCTTTGATTACTCCTCTCATCTTTCTGTCAGAAAATATTTCATCCACGTCAGCAGTCTCCCTGTCACTCCCTCCAGCATGTTCCAGTTTCCAAAACAATCTCTTGTGTGGGGACTCTGTCAAATGCCTTTTTTTTTTTAGGTCTAAATATACAGTCAACCCAACTATCTCTCTTTTGTAGAATCTCTGTTGTTCTATAAAAAATACTAAGTACAGTACTGTAGATTTGTTACACAGAATCTTCCTATTTGAAGACCAGACCACACACTAGAAGGTGAAGGGACGACGACGTTTCGGTCCGTCCTGGACCATTTTCAAGTCGATTCAAGTCGCTTCCTATTTGAAAACCATTACTGGCTGTCTGTCATTGTGTCTTTACTCTCCATGTGTTCTACCCATTTGGTTTCAACTATTTTTTGTGGTGTTTTGATCACAACAGATACTGTTATGGATTACCAATACTAATGATACCGGTCTAACTTTAGAGGGTCTTCTCGGCTATCATCTTTAAAGATTTGAACTATGTTTGCCTTTTTCTAAATACAGTATGTGCTAAGATTCCTGTGGACAAGATTCCTTCCTAAGATTCCTGTGTGTGAGTGCATGTAATTACCTAAGTGTAGTTACAGGATGAGAGCTACGCTTGTGGTGTGCCATCTTCTCAGCACTCTTGTGTATACATGTGTGTGTATATATCTGTCTGCAGTACATGTAATTACCAAAGTGTAATCATCTAAGTGTAGTTACAGGATGAGAGCTACGCTCGTGGTGTCCCGTCTTCCCAGTACAGTACTCTTTGTCATATAACGCTTTGAAACTACTGACGGTCTTAGCCTCCACCACCTTCTCAACTAACGTGTGTGTGTGTACATTGTGTGTAGGTGTGTGTGTGTGTTGATGCAGGTGTTGGATGGGTGTGTGTGCCCATCCTATGTGAGTAATGACATAAGAATGCCACCATTAGTGGCCTTATCAGGTTATCAACAACAAAGTTTGGCATAATGAGGTTAATGTGTTCCTCCATGCAGGTGTATTACCCCTCCATCTCGTACCTTCCAACCTGGTACACCTATGCCCACCACAGGACAGTTATCTACATCCACCACAGGACAGTCATCTACATCCACCACAGGACAGTTATCTACATCCACCACAGGACAGTCATCTACATCCACCACAGGACAGTCATCTACATCCCCCACAGAACAGTCATCTGTTGGGGTTTATGGTAACTGTTGGGATTTGTAGTGACTGAGTTTAGGATGACTGTTGAAGTTCAGGATAACTGTTGAAAGTTCAGGATGATTGTTGAAGTTCAGGATGACTGATGAAAATTCAGGATGACTGTTGAAGTTCAGGATAACTGTTGAGGTTCAGGATGACTGTTGAAGTCCAGGATGATTGTTGAAGTTAAGGATGACTGTTGAAAGTTCAGGATGACTGCTGAGGTTCAGGATGATTGTTGAAAGTTCAGGATGACTGTTGGAGCTTATGGTGATTGTTATGATTTAGTGTGACTGCTGAGGGTCTGGGTGATTGTCGGGGTCTATGATGATTGTCCTAGAGGGTCCTACTTGTTGTTACATAACCCATGGAATATACCAGGAGGATGCTTAAGGTGGGTTCCAGGAGTTCTTCCACTCCCCAAGCCTGGCTTGGAGTCGGGCTCGACTTGTGAAAACTTAGTCCAACAGGCTGTTGCTTGGAGTGGCCCACAGGTCCACTTGTAGCAACTGTATTAAGAGTAATATACAGTAGATGCTCCAAGTTCTCAGAAGTTCTATTGTAGGCAATTGAGCCTCCAATTAAGCAATTGAGTGCTCCTAATCCCACATAACTTATGCCCAAGAATTTCCCATTCCAAGAAGTAGTTTAATGAATGCTTAAAGGTTCTCCAGTAATCCTATATGCTCTTATTAGAAATTTATACAAGTTCCCCAAAAGTTCTATGAATCACTTAGGAATCCATAAGTATCCAGTGAGTTACCCATCAGGCAAAAATGTTGCTCAACTTGCCAGAAGCATCTATCCAACACAAGGTCAGGGGAGGTGTGACTATAAGCCAAACACAAACGTATAATCGCCAAGTTTAATTCCCATAGTGGTTCAATGACAAACACTCTGGATATACCACAGATCTTTTCCAAAGCTATCGCATTCACCAGCATACAACGTAACACTCAACAAGTCTAGTTCCAACTCTCTTAACAAGATGCTACAGCCTTGCTACAAAATAGACAGCAATTCTGGCCTTATTCGAGCCACCTTCTCTCACCCCTCAGTCAAGCTCTATGCTCTCACCCTTCTTTGAGCTCTCTGCTTCCAGCAGTGAGTTTTATTTTTCTATTTTAATTCATATGTTTTTCATTTGATTTTATCATTATCATTATTTTAAAGTGTTTCATTTCCCACATACAGTGGGTTTGGGGCATTCCACTCATCAGGGTCTTTATGAAGGTTATTCAAGATTCATGTTTTTTGGAAATCAGGTTTGTGGATGTGCCTTCAACCTTTTTGTTATAGTGTCTGCCTTCAGGTTTTTTGACATGGTTCTTGAATATCAGTCACTGGTAGAGTTCATGATAACTAGCAGGTTCTCTCTGTCTTGGATGTAAATTGCATTTAATACACAGAGTTGTCATTTGAAAAGCAGTAAGAATGCTGTTCATGGGAATGATTTTGAAGGATGTGTGCAGTTAGTCTGTCATGACTGGGATTTAAGATACAGTAGCATTGGCTGCAAAGCATTTTTGAACATCAGTCCTATTTTGAACATTGCAATTTCTTTATTTTGGTCTAATTTGTAAGCACTATTTTGGAATGTATGGATATTTAAGAACTACTGTAGTCTAATAATCATCTTACGAAGAGTAGCTTCATATGTGCTGATGTGTGTTTGAATCTATGCAAGCACGTTAGGTGGCTTTTGAACTTCCGTGGCTTTTTATTTACATGTACAGTATAATATGCATATATACATGTATATATAATAAAATGTATCACTCATGCTAATCATAGACCAGTACAGTCTTGGTGACAATGAGTTTTCTAGTTTTAATACCTCCTCGATTCTCTATCAACCCTTCCCTTTCCAACCATCTTATAATCAGACTGGTGAGTGATGATTGTCATGTGACAAATTTGTGTTTCCATATTTCCCATTCTGCTTACATGTCAGGGGTAGTCAGACATATTCTCTTCTTAATTTCCTATTCAGTGACCATTTCTATTCACCAGTTAATTGAAGAGTAATCTAAATGTATAACCATGTTAAGATTAATCAGGAAACTATATACAAATAAATGTCATTCCTAAATTGTGAATGATTGTCTCAAAATCTGATACCCTAAGATCTTGGATTTATTTCTAAAGTCATGCTGTATGAAAGATAGAGCGAAGAGCACTCTCTGAAGATTACTTACTAAAGATTCAGACTTTGCAATTGAATTTCTGATTTTAATGGTTGCAGTTATTACATGTTATCATCACTTAAGAGATAACTGATGAAAAAGAGACACGTTTCATTTCTTAAAATACAGTATGTAATAATCATGAAAATAATCATAAATGGATGGTGACAGTTCAATTTTTTCTCTCCTAAGTCCGACATTCATTCATAGCTCCTTACTCCCTTCGTTAAATTTCTTTTCCTTCTCCTAATCTCTTATTTTTTCATTGTTTCCTTCCCTGATCATTGTTAGCATTTTACTTCACTACTCTTATACTCGCATTTTGCTCTTTATTATTCACCTTGGCATTATATCAAAGCATCATATGACAGTGTTAGGATTAAGGTATGTGTAGGATTAAGGTCCCTTAAGATTAGGTTTGTAATATTAAGATCCGATGCTCGTTTGTATTCATGGTACCTATACCTGGTGACATTATAGTTTGTGGTTGTTGAATAAATGCCATGTGAATCACACGTTCATTTCTCTTCCTGCCAAATTATAACAGTAGCAACAAGGATTATTAACACCTAAGGCAGAGAGCCCAGGTACAAGATGAAGTGTGGAGCATCTGGAGAGAGCAGAGTACGTCATGTGGACGGGTGGAGGAATTTAAGACAACAGTGAGTTGTGCAACTCCCATGGCCATGGCTGCCCAGGCACTCATTGCTAGGGAGTCGTTTGATGCTACCAAGATCTCGACGGACCTGTGGTTGAGCCTGCTTAAAATCTCAGGCTAATAAAATTATGAAGATACCAAGGAATAGGTAACAGTAAACTGGTAGAGGCATATACTCACCAGTGGAGGTCAGGTCAGCTCAGATCAGGTCAAAGATGTGTCACCTCCGTTCTTCACCCGCTCTTACACCTCCATAAAACTGAAAGAACAAACTTAGCGTAAAATATATAACATAAGACACACTAAAATCATGGATTCTAGTCGTCATTTCACATCTGCACTCATCAGGGAAAGAAGCCATTACATGCCACAACTTTTATGTCCATATACTGTACAGTACTGTTGTCTCTACAAACAGCGAAGAGAGCAAGTCATCACACTAGCAACCAATACTTCAGACACCTGCCAAAGAGGCAAGAATGATCATAATACCCTCTCAAAGCCACCTTATTTTGCCACCTAAAATACAAAGATGAAAAATTAGAAGGTTCCCAAACAACCATGATAAGAACTGAATGGAAGCAATGCACGAGATGATCCAGAAAACAGAGCTGAGCTAGCCATATGGGAGCTCCAAAAGCTCTACAATTTGGGGAGAAGATAAATACTGTATTCTACATTTCCAGTGGTTCCAGTCCAAGTTGCATGTCATCCACCACAAATGCCTCCTGATCCAGAAATGGAGCTACATACAATGGTAGTTGCCGACTTCAAACAGAGGCAAAGAGATTCACCTTCAGGGACCCAAATATCTCATATATCCCAGCTAAAGGAGTCCCTCTCCAACTCCCACTCTCATGAAATTGATTGGAAGCGAGAGGCAATCTGCGGGAACATTCGAGGTGCTTAGAATACGAAACATGTAGAAGATTAAACCCAAGAAGCATGAAATGAAACTACAGTGTCGTCAGAGTCCAAGCTCACATAGTGAACCACCAGAAGACAATCAGAGTGAAGGCAGATAGTCAAGCCCCACAGAAGAATGCACACAAGCACATTCTAAATTCATACTCCCTCCCTCACCATAAATAAGGTTGCCACAACCATAACCAGTTGCGACAATAACTAGTCCTTGTCCAGTATGGTGATGGTTAGAGACAAAGCTCCAGCTGAGTTCCAACACATCTATGTACAACTCGAGGTATGGCACCAGAGGAAGCCACAACAATTAATGCCAAAAAAGCAACAGGTAGAAACTACACACATAAGCTCTCCAATATGCCTGTTTGGTCATGCACTTTGCAATCCTAAAGCATCAACCACAGCAGGAAGTGTTACAAGTAAGTCCTCCAGCCACACCTGGCCCACTGGGTAGACCATGCATGCAAAGTTAGTGTCCCACAGTCACTTGATCATTCAACAGGAAGGCCAACACTTGCCCATCACCAAGCTGAGATAGGTGGCCGGGATGACTCCACAAGAGTGGGAGGAAGGTCATCTTGGTATCCCAGATCACCCCTTACTCCTGAAATGATTAAGTTGGCATGAGCAGGGATTTCTCAACTTTTGTGAGAAATTCAAAACAAGCCAGAGCCTGAACAAAAGTGATCCATTGCAAGCAGGCAAGCAATGGAGTTGGGGATAAAAATCAACTAGTTTTCAATAGGCTAGCACTTTGGTCCCTCTTTGAAGTTAAAAAGAACCACCTGCGTCAATCAATCAAGTGAAGATCATGAGTACCAAGTTCAATCTCGAGTACAGCTCAAACTGCCGATGGATAAGAACATTAATACAGTATAAGTATTCTGCAGATCCAGAGAAAAAATATATACAAATATTTTTTTAAGTATGTTTTAATTTAATATTTAATAAAAAATGTAAAATACTGTATAGTTTATGTGACTTTTTCTGTGGTGGACATAACCTTATTCTAACAGATTCAATGATTTCTAATTGGTATAGCTAAATGATTTCTTAAATTTCTTAATTTCTTTAATAAATGATTTCTTAAATGATTCAATGATTTTTAAGAGGTATAGCTAAACTTAATCAAAGTTCTTAGAACTACTAATTAAGGTAAACATTGAATATATGCATAAGTTTGGAAGTTAAAACACACAGTATATACTGTATATTATACATGTACAGTCAATGTTAAATAAGCAGTTAACTTAAAACTAGTGACTGAGACATATATTGAAAATGTGAAGCGATTTAAAAATTAACAAAAGTACTGTATGGTATATTAGTTATTAAAGAAATTATATTGAGGTTACACAGGTTCTTGAGTAGATATGATTTAATAAAGGAGGTTGAATGACAAGGATGGGGTACTTTAGTGAGGAAATTAGGGGCTTTGTTGCATTACTTTTCAATGGAGCAAAGGAGTTAATTTCCCCATGTACTCTTATCTATTTCAGCTAATACTGTAGATAAGTAAACATTTCCAGAAATGCTACGTGCATGTTGGTGGCTTTGCATCAATGTAAAAATACCAGTCTTATGTAATCTCACCAACCCATTGCACCTTCTTGCAAATAAATAACTTAATAAGGAAGGATGGGGTTTTGAAGATACAAAATAAAAAAATGACAGCTTTGTGTAGTAGTGTTTTTATGTGCAACCCCTATGACTACAATTATACCTGTCTTCTTCTTTGCATTTTATTATGAAAAGTATTATTATTATTATTATTATTATTATTAGTAGTATAACAATCTCTATAGGTTAGGTTAGAAGAAACATTATGTCTGCCTTTATTTTCTGCATAAAGATTTAATTTAATTTTTTTTACAATACGCCATTTAAGAACTCTGACATTATATTCTCTTTCTTTACTTATAAATAGTATCGTTACACGATGGCTGCCTCACTTGCAATTAACACAACCTAACATAATGTAACACTGTCCACACATCACGAGCAAGTGAACTGTGTTGGAGAAGCACTTAGGAAGTGCTTCTCCAACACCTGCACACACACTGGGGAAGGGCAGGTGGAAACTGAGTGCCCAAATGAATCACAGAGATATTAGAAAGAACTTTTTTAGTGTCAGAGTGGTTGACAAATGGAATGCATTAGGAAGTGATGTGGTAGAGATTGACTCCATACACAGTTTCAAGTGTAGATATGATGGAGCCCAGTAGGCTCAGGAATCTGTATACCAGTTGATTGACAGTTGAGAGGCAGGACCAAAGAACCAGAGCTCAACCCCCGCAAACACAAATAGGCGAGTACTTTCTCAGCAGTAACTTAGGAATTGGCTGAATAACGAACCCTTAACTAAGTATTGTGGATGTACACGGGCCCACGGATATAGTGGGTGTACATGGGTCAACAGATATAGAATAATGCAAATTAAATTTTATGAAAACAAAGGTATTTTTTTTTAACTGTGAATAGTGCAGTGCCCCATGAGCTTGAGGACAATATATCCATAATTCCTTTTGTTAAATATGGATTCAAAATTCAAATGAGCTTCCATATACTCCTGAGAAAGAAAGAGCGAGTTCCTAGAGTCTGGTCTCCAAGATGCAAAGGCACACAAAACACCATCTAACACCCCCAATTTCAATGTAATAATTTAAAGTGAATTTTACCAAATCTAATGTAATGAAACAATGTCACAAAAGCAAAATAAACGAGACTGAAAGAAAGCACATTGGCATTCGGGTAACTCATTGTAATACCAAATATTATTCCGTTCACTGTAGGCCCACAGACTTCTGACAAGTGACACTCAACTGAAAGATGAGTATACCGTATACACCTGTAAATGAAATTTAAACCGGTTTACAAAAATTAATAATAAGAATACAATATTTTATTTATAAATGTGAATTTATAATATAAATTCATAATTTTTATTTATATATGAGCATGTTGTAGTGGTTAATTAGTAGGTACAGAAATGATATATTAAAGCCCCCTAACACACAGTATTTCAGGCACTTGAAATTCATTTCAAGTGGCATTGGCTTCAAGCTGAATAATGCACAACGGCCCACAGACAACAGAAGCTGTTTCACACAAAGGGTAATAAAACCATAGCATTGCCTCTCAAATCCATAATCACAAAAAAATCATAATTCATATGGACTTAATACAACAAAACGCGTATTATTTAGGAAAATGCGTTAGTAAACATCCTACGACTACATAAGGTAGAATGTGAATACTAAATGTCAAGTCAAGATGACGTGGTGCCGGAGGGGCCACTGTGGCACACTATCACCGCCAGCTAATAGAGCCACTATGGCTTCCAGGGTCAATATGACCGGGTCACAACACGTACCACACAACCAAAACTAGCACAGGACAACTCACGGGGATCATAATGCCATGGTGGTGGTGGGAGCCGCCACAATCAGCGAGCGACAAAAATTCGGCTGCTGCCGTGGTGTCAGAACGATGCCAGCGCCATCTGTTGGCACTCTCCCTCACCACACCAGGTATTAAACCCACTCTACTTAACCTAACTCAACGTAGCTCAACTTCCTGTAGCCTACCCAAACTATATAAAAAGATAGTTTAAAACTAAACTGATTAATTAAACTATATAAAAAGATATATATATTAATATATATATATATATATTAATATATATAATATATATATAATATATATATATAATATATATATATATATATATATATATATATATATATATATATATATATATATATATATATATATATATATATATATATTTGGCGTACTATGCAAGGCTCGATTTTCCTAATAAACCAAGTTTTCATGAATTTATATATTTTTCCTTATTTTTTCCTATGAAATGTTAAATCTACCCATTTCATTATGTATGAGTTCATTTTTTTTTAATTTGGGTTTAAACTAACATAGATATATGACCGAACCTAACCAACCCTACCTAACCTAACCTACCCTATCTAAACCTTACCTAAACTAACATTACTAAATTAAATCTTTGTTCAATTCAAGAACAAAGAACCCGAAGGTGATTCCCATTATCAGGCTCAGATAACCTTTAAACCTCCCGCCCTGCTCGTGACTGTGACGTCATCTACGTCACAGGCCCGTGTTTACCAAAAGTATAAGTAAAACAACACGTAACAATATTAGAGTTAGATACTATACTGAATCTAAATTATATCATATTTAGAGTTTATAAGAATTAATGTGATGTTTCTTTGTTGTTTTTTCACGCTTTAGAAGGGAAATACATTTTTTAGTCGTATTCTTTATTTCCAAAACGAGTGATTCAGGTTACGGCTAGACACGGCGAAGGCTATTGCAATGGCCTCTACGTCTGCACTCCAGGTAAATACTGTCATGGGGACGGACCGGTCTATCACACCAAGGTGACACCTTTTCCATCATAGGTGTACGAGGCACTGAGCTAAAAATATGACCTTCCCTTCGTCCAGGGTTCTGTTTCTCAAAGACGGAAATCACTATCTTGCTAAGAATGTTGCTTTTTCATATATGTTTTATTTTTATATTTTTATGGTTTCGTTAGAAAGTTCATAAGGCCTATAAGCAACTGGCATGTGATTTTATTTTAGTTTGATTAAATATTACCGTGGATTAAACTTTTCTTCTGAATTAGTATAATTAGGTTTCATTTCGGGGCGAGGAGAGGAAGGCTTATGTACAATATTAAGCAAAGTTATATTAATTTATGGAAACTAAAATAAATTGTTTGTGGCTGCATGCCCTACAAAGATGGCTTATAATTAACACTGAATTCTTTACATCAGTGTAAAGATTAGATGACATCCCGTCACTCCCACTAATGTTTGAAGCAAATGATGAGAAGGAACTAAAGGGCCTTGACCCATAATATGCGACATAATTGGGATAACCATTGACAAACTAAAAGATTCAAAAGCCCCAGGTATGGATGGAATTCAGTCCAAAGTCATAAAAGAACTGGTAAGTGCACTATGCCTACCACTGAAAAACCATTTAAAAAAATATCTGGACAAAGGAATAGCTTCCCCCTAGATTGGAAATGTGCAAATGTCACCCCTAACCTAATTTAAAAACTGCTATGTCACACTATATATGACATATATATACTTACTGCTGCTACTGCTATGTCACACTATATACTGTACTGTATAATACAAAAGATGGCTATTATAGGGCTATACAAATTTTACTCAAAATATCATTGTTCTATGTAAACTCTGGCAAAGATCATAGGGAATATAGTTATGGTGCTGTTCACATCTTTAGACTGCAGTTCGAGAGAAATATCAGCCTTTATCTGATGTTTCTATTTATGCACATTACAAACGCTATCCAAGTTAATCTCTCAAAAATGAATCTGATGCAGATTTACCTCGACCATCATTCAAAAATTGCATAAAATGTGTTTCTCTGGTTAACCTCTCCATACTTTGCAAAGTACTGAAGTCCAATATTTCTTACATAAACTATGAAAATACATATACTGTACTGTATATATATTTTTACAACTTGATATGGTACAGTATTTTAAAATTAAAAGTTTAGTTGAATGGAGGATAAGATGGTGGCAATGATGTGGATAAACACCAAGTTGAGAGTAAACTTTGTGTAGATACTTTCACCTGTATGAGCTTTCTCACGTTCGATGACACCCTTGCAGAGGTGGTTAGCTATACAAATGGCTGCTCTTAACCTGGTATTTCACTGCACAAATGTAATTTGGTTCAAGTTGAGGCTGTTCATTCATATGTTACAGAAAGCAATTGACTTAGTCACAAAGGCTACAGAAGAAGACAAAAGCAAGAACTATGCAGAGGCGCTACGACTATATGAATCCGCTGTTGAGTATTTCCTTCATGCTATGAAGTGTAAGTAAACAAGTTTGTTTTGTAAAATAATTATTAAAGGGTAACATAAGAATACCTGTATTGCCTTATTTAGATTTATGGTTGATCTCTGATCCCTGAACTTCTCCAGATTTGATCTGACACTTGCAATGGTCTTTTGAAAATCTTCACTTTCAATCTTCACTGTTTGTGTATTCTTTAAAATGTAACTATTTCTTTGATATCCTCTTGATTCCCCTGCTTTCCTTCTAGTCTCACAACTTCCTTTTCCAAATCTTGGCTTTTTGTCTCCAAATGTGTTGTTACCACTACATTATTCTGCTAAATCAAGTTTTCCTACTCTAGCTCAATAATAATACCCTCTTGAATTATCAAAATTTTGTTTAGTTTGGGTCTGTCTAATTACCCAAAGCTACCCAAACTTACTCAAAATTACACAAAGCTTCATAGCATTACTGTTAGATATGTAATAACAAATAAATATGATATATTTATTCATTATAATGTTGGTGCTGAATGTAAAACATGAAAAACATATTTTTAATCTGAAAATGTATCATTTTATAACGAAATTAGATTAAAATGAAAAGCTGGTGACGCCAAAGCAAATCGACGGTCCAAGCGACAATGTTTGCTGGTATACGAGCCTCCTGTACCTACCTAACCTAACCAACTTACCCAAACTTAACTTAACCTAACCTATCCAAACCTAACTTAATATAACCTCTAGGCAACAATATATCATGAATAATTTGTTCATCTTGGATAAGTCGCTCCACAACATTGTCGCTTGGATCGTCGACTTCCTATGGCCTCTCATGCCACTTAGTTTCGTCTAATTTTGTTATAAATTTATATTCAGAGTATATTATAATTATAATTTATATTATTTCAGAGTAAAAATATGTTTTTTCATGTTCTACATTCAACACAAACAATATAGTGAGTAAATATATCATACTATTTCTTAATTACTTATGTAATGCTAGGAAGCTTTGGGAAGCCTTGAGTAAATTTGGGTAGCTTTGGGTAATTAGATGGACCGTTTAGTTTTCTTAACTTAGCAAACAACACTCCTGTACTCACTTCTTCCGGGAGAATCCAGTGTTGTTTGATTCATAATAATCAGCATATTCTGACCAAGCATTGGCCATTTTCAAAAGTCAATCAACAATCAACTGATTTGTTTATGTAGTTAACTGTTATATTTTTCCTCTTAAGGATTTCCTGTTAATGAAGGAATTTTGTTCTTGTATTTATAAACATCTTTATAATATAGTACTCTCTAAACATAGGCCACTCTTTTTCATCATTATTCTAGTCCCAATTACAGAAGTCAGTTGAATAGAGATTTAACTGTACTGTCCAATATTTATTATAACATTTTAACCTGTGTGTGTGGTCAACTAACAATATTACAGACTTTTATTGTGGTGCTCTGATGGACATATAGGAAAGTCTCATTAAACTGTTTCCATTTTATGTAATTAACATCTTAATTATATATTTGATGTAATCTATTGATGTTTTAATTACCAGATGAAGTTCCTAATGAGCGAGCAAGAGACAGCATTCGAGGCAAGTGTAAACAGTATCTGGACCGAGCAGAGAAACTCAAAGATTATATTGGCAAAAATAAGGATAAAAAAAAACCTGTGAAGACTGGAGAAGGAAATTCAGGGTGAGTTACAGTACCACACATTACATTGTTGTAAAACATTGGATACACTTTGTATGAATTAAAAAAGACTTATGGCATGTTTCTAGTGTCACTGCTTGGGTAGGTCTCATTATTCACCCTCTCATTTTCCTGCCCTCATTTGCTTTACTGTGCTCTCTAAATATGAGGTTGTCTAACACTATTATTCCTTGGCCTCGACCTGATCCAATACAGTATGAATGAGTTATTTCCTAACAGTGTTTCTAGTTTATTACTGTATTATGTCAACTTCCACTTTAAATTTGTGAGTTTGAAGTTAACTAGAAAGGCAATATTTGATAATATCTACTGGGTTTTTATGGCAGTTCTCGATATTCCTTGCCTACCTGGCTAGATTTTTTGTTGTTGCATCTGTGGGCTTGTATATTAGGATAATTATTAGGAGTGTTGTTTTCTATTTCCATTCCTAAGGCCTCAATCACATCATTTGATGATCTTAACAATTATGTTGTAGTGAGTCTTTTATTATACAGACATGCTTTGCCATGCATGCTGTTTACTCTCTTATCACAACTGTAGATATAATTTGGAATCCAAATTTCACCATCCATGCACTCACTAATATGGATTTCTGTGTAAGCTCCTATCACTATATATGTGAGGAGGCCATTTTGTCTTTATGCCAGCAACAATAAATAGTTTCTCTTTGGTTTATTCTGAATAGAACGTTTTCTTCATAGATCTGTTGCTGTGCCATCTTGTTTCAAGGTGCAACTTTTTGATGTTTTTTTGGTCAAATATTGGTAGTTGCCATGGTCTTAAATATTGTGTGTTATTGCAGCAGTGTTGTATAGTAGTAGTAGTAGTAGTAGTAGTAAGGCTCTGGCATGTGTAAGACCTGTTTAAAGCTTTGTACCTCAGAGCACATTCCTTGCAGCACTGCTTTTCCTTATTCTTATATGAGATATAGACAAAAATATGTCACAGCTTTGTGTCATGTTTTGCAGATGACACAGAAATCAGCATGAAAATTACCTCTGTAGAAGACATTGAAAACTAAAAGCCAATTCACTATTAATAAAGTTTTCAATTGAGCAGCAGAAAATAACATGTTTTACAGTGATAATTTCCATTTACTAGGTATAGTAAACATGAAGATGTTAAACAAAATACAGGGTACAGAACACAATAAAATCTACCAATAGTAGGAAAGAAACATGTCTGGATCTGGATTTAGCAACAAGGATCTTGAAATAATGATGTCTGACAACTTAAGATTTAGGGAGCAAATATAGCATTAGCCTGATAAATGATAGGATGCATTATGAGAATCTTCAAATCCAGGGATCCTATCACAATACTGTACTCATATACATAATTCAAATGCTGGTGCTGTTCTGAATTGAGTACTGTTCGATACTCACTTTTCCCTTCCAAGCATGCATGCATGTCCTTCTTGAATGTCCTGACTTCCAGGACGAGCGTATGTTTTGCTTTCCGACCGCCCCTCGCGGTCACCTGTCCCTCGATAGAATTCTTGGTGACTCGGATACTTTTGATATCGTTCGCCTTATGCGTTTTTGTTCTCGTATTGGCATCCTTGGTGATATTTAGCGCCCTCTGATTATTTTGCGTATTTGATGGTGCTACATAGCCTTCCCGGTTTGGTGCCTTCTTTTGATAATTACTTACTTACTTCCCTTCCAAGCAGGAAAGACTGCTGAAAGATAGGGAATTCAGAGAACATATGCGGCACGTGTAGACATGATAAAGCACCAAAATTTTTGGGATCATCTCAAAGCTCTCTAGAAAGGAGATAAAATACTGGAGGATCAGGTCCCAAATTTACACAGTAAAATATCAACATACTGGAATGAATGATAAGGAAGGAAATGCAGAATAGTAGAGTAGAGAGTAGTAAAGAGTAGAGGTGCGAAAGGCACAATCAGTGAACACTGTATGAACATCAGAGGTCCATGGTTATTCAGTGTCCTTCCAGCAAGTATAAGAAAAACTGTATTACCAGAACAAAATTGGAAGTCTTCAAGAAAAAGTGAACACTTCTGCAAGGAATGCTAGACCAACTGGGCTGTAGTGGATATGTGTGGCCTGGTCCAACAGCCAAGCTCTCACAAGTCAAGCCTGGCCCCGGGGTGGGCTTAGGGTGTAGAAGAACTCCCAGAACAATATCCAGGTACAATCCATGCTATATTTCTCTTGTTTGTCATGCTGTATTGGCTTTCCATGTGAGTATGAGTGAACAAGCATGAGAGTTAGTAGACGTGTGAAATCCAAAAGTGGTAAATGTGATATCTTGGAAAGGAATACAGGTACAAGTTTTTATTTCAGTTGTGTATAAATTTCTATATCTTATTCTTAATATTGATTTGTACAGGAAAAGGAGCAGCAAAGATTCAGACTCGGATGAAGATTCAGACCCAGCAAGAAAAAAAATGGAGACCAAGCTGGAAGGGGCAATTGTGGCCGAGAAACCCAATGTCAGCTGGAATGATGTGGCTGGGCTTGAGGGAGCCAAGGCAGCCCTCAAAGAAGCTGTCATTCTACCCATCAAATTTCCCCAAATGTTCACTGGCAAAAGAACTGCATGGAGGGGAATTTTGCTCTTTGGGGTAAGGTGTTTCTCATCATTATTCTCTTGACAATTTCATCAATATTTTACATATTTCATTTATTTATTGATGTGTTTCACACTATTACAAACAGTCTAGCTTACTGAGTTTGCCATTTCCAGGCACGTGTGGTTTAAGTATTATTACTGTACTTTATATTTTGGAAGGCCACGGAAAGAATTTAATTTTCATATTTTCTTTACTTTTTCCTAACTAGCAGGACCATTAAATTGTAATGAGGATTGCACATATAATTACCTTGCACAAATACTGTACCATGATAAGATTAGGTATGAGTAATTACAAAATTTTGATATCATTAGGGAATTCAGTCTTGTAACAAACATTCTGTACAGCCCCCAGGAACTGGTAAAACTTACTTAGCAAAAGCTGTTGCCACTGAAGCAAACAATTCCACATTCTTCAGCGTATCATCTGCAGATCTGGTGTCAAAATGGCTTGGTGAATCAGAACAGCATGTCAAAACATTATTTGAGATGGCTCGGGAACACAGGCCTTCAATTATCTTCATTGATGAGGTTGATTCACTTTGTGCTTCAAGATCAGAACAGGAATCAGAGTCAGCCCGGAGAATTAAGACAGAATTTCTCGTTCAAATGCAAGGTAATTGATGTACAGTATTGTCCTCAGTAGTTATGCCCAATGGCTTTATCTTTGTTGCTTCTCTATATGGTGCTACACAGTCTCCTCGGCTAGGTGTCCTCTTTTGATAATTACTTAGTATCTGTTCAGTAGGCATGTAATTTTAAAAGTAATTACCGTGTGTTTCATTACTGGATGAACTCGAGTACTTTAAACCTTTTGCTCCCTCTGCTGCAGCTAAAAATTTGTCATTAATGCATTCTTTAAATTTATTCCTATTTTATACGTACTATGTACGTATAAAAATGTACTTTAAATGTAAAGTGCTCATACTCTATTTCCCTCAGCACCTCTCTGAAGTGGCCATGTTCTGGCTCTTTGTTCCTGGTAGGCAACAAGAACTTTGCGACTGATGACCCAAACTATTAGAGTACTATATCAGTATGGATAGCTTCAGGGAGCCTCTGGGGCTCACCCAGAAACTGGCATTTCATTACATTCAATGCTATTTTTTTTTTTTTTTTTTTTTTTTTGTCAGTTATGTATTGTATGTCTACTGGTCTATGTTTTTCCTTTGATTATTGCATGTGTGGCCATTAATAATAAAGAAAGCTTCTCTGGTTAGCTTTGATAAAAAAGAATGTCTTACTTTGCAGGTGTGGGCAACCAAAATGATGGTGTATTAGTTCTGGGGGCCACAAACATCCCATGGGTCTTAGATTCAGCTATCAGGAGAAGGTTTGAAAAGAGAATTTACATTCCACTACCAGAAGAAAATGCTCGCACCAGCATGTTTAAGCTGAATTTAGGTGACACACCACACGATCTAACGGAAAGTGATTTCCGTGTGCTTGGGTCTAAAACTGAAGGGTGAGTCACAAATGGAGGCAGTTTATCTAGTATATAATAAGCAATGCAGTGCAACCCTCATTATCTAAAATCTCGTTCCAGAAACCATAGCTAAAGGATTTTACTCGTGGATTGGTATAAATCCAAAAGAGGATCCCAATTCTTGAACACAATCAAAGTTTTACTATTCTTGTGCATCTAGTAGTAACTATTCTAAAAACAGATATTTTGTTGGAAATGCTATAGAGTAAATATAACTAAGAATGCATTTTTTGTTTTATAAATTTCTTAATGCAACATAGTGCTGAAGAGCTTTGGTCTTTCTGCGGTGTCTGTAACCTTTGTGCTCACCTAATCGAGCTTCAAGGAGTTTAGTTCAGTTCTTTGGGTTCTTCTCTCAATGTTCAGTGAATTGGTTTAAGCCTGCTGATTGCCAAGCCAATTTGTCAATGTTGTATCTACATTTGAAGCTGTGTGTGAAGTCTCTGTCTACCACTTCACACTTACTTTTTACTTGTGTCCCCTTGTTCATGTATCATCCATAATGAATAATATGTTCTTGTCCATGAGATTGTATATGGTAATCATGTCTCCCCTAATTTTTCTCGTAGTTTAATTCCTTTAATATTTCATCATAGCTATTATCTCTCGGCTCTGGGGCTAGTCTGGTAGCATTCCTCTGAGCTTTCTTCAGCTTTGTTTTATGTTTGACAAGATAAGGACTCCACATTATCACCTTGTATTCCAGAATCTGTCTGACATTCATAGAAAATAAGGTTCTTGAATGATTCCTTATTCAGATTTCCAAAGGCAGATAATATGTTGGCCAACCTGGCATTTATCTGGATGATGCGTGGATGATGCTGATATCCACGTGTTGTGGGATTCGAGAGAGAGATTTGTTATCATATGAACCCTAAGGTGTTGCTCTCTAATTCTGCAGGGGTTTCTACTCCCCTTTGGTGTCTTATATTTGGCCTGTGCTCTTCTAGTTGTGCTTTGGGTGGGTGAGCTTTGGCTCTTTGGTCCCGCCTCTCGACTGTCAATCAACTGGTGTACAGATTCCTGAGCCTACTTGGCTATATAACACAGGGTCGACTGAGCCCTATGTTTACTGTGGTCTGACCTCCCATTACTCAAATATTTTCAGATAAAAGAAAAGCTACAAAAGGCTGCTTGATAATGCTCCCTGCACAACATGAGATTAATATACTGTATTAAAATCATTGGATAGAATTATCTGTATGGCCCTGCCACAAAATACAAGATCCTTAACCCATACACTGCTCCAATCACTGTCTGTGATTACTTCCTGTGAGCAGGTCACTATATCCATTTTTTCACATTTGATTTGTTAACAAAATCTTATACTGTAATATAAACAACAGTGTAGTACTTTTAAATAAATAAACAGTAAGGGCTAATCTAGCCCATGGACCAGGTGGCAGTGGTTTGGATTACGTTTCTATGCACTTTTCTCCAAAACTCTGTCTTGTTCGAACATAGTTTCAGAATTGCTTGTGAGCATACTGAAAATAGTTTGTATCATTTCAGAGTTGCAAACAGTAACACTCTGGAAAAATTTATACTTAGGAAAATGTTGGTAAATACTGGATTGGAAACAGGATTATTGATTTAGGGAACAAAAACTACAGCAATCCAATAATAGACTTGGGATTGCTGGAGTGTTTCAAGCATAGGTTATACTGTGTATGAATGAGTTTGTGCAGATAAAAATAGGAGCTGCCTCACGAGGTCAATTTGTCTTCTGCGATTTAATTTATTCTGATGTTCTTATTTGTAAATCTCCATAAAATTTCCATTATTTAAAACTCATGTTGAGAAAAGTGTAAAATTATCCACAGGTACTCTGGGGCAGATATCAGTGTTGTGGTGCGGGATGCTCTGATGCAGCCTGTTCGAAAGGTTCAAACTGCCACGCATTTCAAGTACCAACGTGGCCGTTCACGTGACGATCCAAATGTCTTCATAGATGACTTGCTTTGTCCATGTTCTCCTGGCGAGCCAGGAGCTATTGAAATGACATGGGAGCAGGTACCTGGTGACAAGCTATTGGAACCAATTGTCTCAATGGTAAGTTGATACAATGGGGTTTAAATACATTTATAGTATTGCAGTAACTTATTGAACTATTTACCTGTTGAATCATTTGGAGATACTTGATATACTAGCATTGTGCATCAAAACATTAGTACAGCAAACTTTGACATACTGTATTAGTACTCAAATCTATTTCATTCCATGGTTTTAATCCAATTTTTTTATCGTACTGCATGTAAAACATCTCAAATGCATGTCAATAATGCCCTTTGGAGAAAAAATCTCTGCAATTTTGTATTGTGAAATTTTCACAAATTATGATAATCAATTAATTTTCTATTTTATCCTAAAGAAATGATGTATGCACTATTTTGATATTTGTTACATTACAGTATTAAAGTAATAAATTTTCATTTAAAAAGTGTCTAGGTATGAATTATATGATTCCAGAAGCACTTAAATCAGCAGATATAGTTCCTCTATATAAAGGAGGTAACAAAGTATTGGCAAAAACTATACTTCAGTTGTATTAACATCACACATCATTAAAGTTTTTGAAAGAGTGATTAGGAACCAAATCTCCAGTTTTATGGAGAACAATGAACTTCACAACCTAAGTCAACATGGATTCAGAGCAGGAAGATCCAGTCTTATGCAATTACTCGAGCACTATGACACAATCACAGAAGGCTTAGAAGAAAAACAGAATGCAGACATGGTATACATAGACTTTGCAAAGGCATTTGATAAGTGTAAAGGCATGGAATGATATAAAATGAGATCAGGAGGACTAATGGACAAGGTGGGGCATTTGATTTTAAATTTTCTGTCAAATGCTAAGAGTAACAGTCAATTAAATAAAGCCAAGTCCAAACACAGTGAAAAGTCCTGTACCTCGTGGCACAGTTTTTTGGCCTTAGGTAGAGTTTACGTCAAAATACGACGCTCTATTAGGAGGACGGGTTGCATTCCTTAACTGAGAGGATTGAGCCACGAGGATAGACTGAGGTAACGTGACCTTACAATACTGGTGATGAGAAGGAATGTCAGAGATATGGTAATGATATAAAAGATTTCATGACGAATCATCCTATGAGACCTATGAGGGGCCTGGCAGCTGAGTGGACAACGCTTCGGATTCATAATCCTGAGGTTCCAGGTTTGATCCCAGGTGGAGGCGAAAACAAATGGGCAGAGGTGAAAGAAATTCACCCTGATGCCCCTGTTCACCTAGCAGTAAATAGGTACCTTGGAGTTCAACAACTGGTACAGGCTGCTACCTGGGAGTGTGTAACAAAAAGACAGCCTGGTCGAGGACCGGGCCGTGGGGACGCTAAGCCCTGAAATCATCTTAAGATAACAGTCCTGGCACCACTGTTTTTTTTTACTCACATGTCAGATATAGACAGAAATACTAGCCACGGCTTCGTGTCATCCATTGCAGATAATGCAAAAATCTACATGAAAATTATTTCTATGGAAGACCTGTTAATACTTTTAAATCACTGGTGCTGTTCCACCTTGATTACGAGTACAGCACTTGCACTTTCAGAGCAGGAGAGATTGCTGAAATAGAGAGAGGATGTACATCACACACAAACACAATAAAGCACCTAAATTATTAAGACCATCTCAAAAAATGTACTTTCTGGAAAGGAGACGAGAGATACAGTATATCAAATACTACATACATGAAAGATATCCGAGGGCCAGGTCCCAGATTTGCACAGTAGAATAACAACATACTGGAGCAAAAGATACAGAAGGAAATACAGAATAGAACCAGTGAGGAGTAGAGATGCCATAGGCACAATCAGAGAACACTGAACATCAGAGGTCCATTGTTGTTCAGTACTCTCCTAGCAAGCATTAGAAATATTGCCCGACCAACCGGGTTGTAGTGGATATGTGGACTGCGGGCCACTCTAAGCAACAGCCTGTTGGACTAAGTTATAACAAGTCGAGCCTGACCCCAGGCTGGGCTCAGGGAGTAGAAGGACTCCTGGAACCCTCTCCAGGTCAAAGGCTTTATCATTTTTCATTATCTTTATCATCACTCACTCACTCTTGTCATATTAGGATTACTACCTGCCAAAGAACATTAATACCTGCTTGATATCGAGTTACCTATCATGCCTTCTTGTCCAAGGAAATTGTTTACTAATAATATTGAGCTTGGGAGCTCATGCACCTTAGTTGTTTATGTCTGTGATCAGCTGGTGAGATGCATTTGTTTCACCAGCAACTAAATTCAATTGATAATTTGTTAACATGGCAATATGGTTGTACAGTATTATATTCTACAGCATGTTACTATATTTTTATGTACAGTACTCTTATTTTGTGCTATTCTTTTCAGTAAACAAAGAAGTTTAGTTTTTAGCACTGTAAATAGTGTTTATTTAGCACAGTGTAAATAGTGTTTTTGATAATAGTGTTCATTGCACAGTGTAAATAGTGTTCATTGATGTTAGCCCTCATATAATATAATTCACTTTAAATACCATAAGCTTCCACATCATTTTCTTTATCATACGTTAGGAAATTTAAAAACAAAACAAGATTGTTTGCCTGTCGGATATTAAATTGATATATTTTATCTAACATAAAAATTAAAATTAGGGTGATATTAAGCGAGGATGAGGATTAAGCGAGGATATTAAGGAGGATTTAGAGAACGGTGAAAGCATAGCAGAAATATCTCTGTATTAAATGAAAGAAACTCTTTCTATTGATTTCTGTTTTTATCTTTGCCAGAGAGATATGATGCGCTCTCTGGCGGACTCAAAGCCATCAGTTAATAACGAGGACTTGGAAAAACTACGTAAATTTACCGAAGATTTTGGCCAAGAGGGGTAAAAATGTTCACTGGAAAATTTCCTTTTATCTATATTTTGCATACTGTATAAACATAGTCCATTGTTATTATGTAAAGAGAAAAGTATGTATTCAAAAAATATTCTAGCAGATTGGAAAGAGTCAGCTGTGTATTACTTCGTAAGCTGCATCATAAGTATTGTATTTATTTTAATTAGTTACATTTAATGATTTAAATATCATTAATAAAAGCATACAGTGAAAGGATCTATTGTTATTTAAGAACCAGCCATGAATAATGATACTATTTTAAAAGAGTTACTAAACCAGTGAACGTCCTATAGACTGTTAGGTGTGTTTAGTACAGGAGTGTTATGAAAGGTGGTCCTTGTTTAGAGAAAGCTGTGTTTGATGTAAGGATGTTTACTGGTTGTGTTCTTTTGTACCTTTAAATTTCTCTTAAATCGTAAAATTCAATAAAAGGATCATGTAAAAATAATTTCATTATTCTTTCTCATACTGTGTGTCTTTTAAATCAGAATTTTATTTTCTGCATTCCTTAGCAGTTCATTGGAATTTAGGTTTTGCAATAATGTTTAAATTATTCATCTTTATTGGTTGAATGCGAGTATGTACAAGCAATATCTATGTGACTAATAAATAACTTGAAGAATGTGTATAAGGCCACTGTTCATTTAGAGCACCTTCACTTTTAAAGCATTTATTATTTTCTGTGCTTATTGTGTGTTTTGTATATAATAAAAATTAGGTTTGAGCTGCAGCACACAGCAGATCTGTTATTGGCTTACCTAGCTTTAATAAAGTTTAGTGTGTTAAAATTTCTTTGTTTGCAGTGAAGATAAAACTGTATATTATTATTTACAGTGAATATATATAAATTGTGCCTCATACCATCATAGGAACTATATAGAATAATTAATTTAATTGCATGTTATGTGTGAATGGAGAGACGATGTTGACTGCTTTTGGTGTTGTGCCCAGTTTCTGCTGTTTATTGGAACCAAAAAGTGATACACTGGATACAGGTGGGTCTAAAGACACTTGCATATTTCCTTAATCTGGTTCAGTATATTGTTTTTCCAAGTACATTATGGTATATTAACTTTTTCTCCTTAACATTTAGGTTCTTGTAGTTCATACTTGACAGTCTTCAGTAGTAATATTATGTAATTCTTGCTCTTTGTTTTGTAAAGCTCTTGTCTTGTCTTCTTTTGGTGAGCAAGTAGATGTGGCTTGAGTGGTCTCTCTGTTTAGATCTAAGTGTAGTATATATAATAAATAAACATAAACATATAACCTCCATCATCTAGTGCTTCAGTCATTCCTCTTACTCGAGGTGTTTCTCACTTATCACAGGTTCTGTACTGTGTGTATATACTGCAGGCCATCTTTGACACTTCTCAGTTTAAAGATCTATTTCTCATAAAGATTGAGGGATCAAAATGTGAGTCTCCACTAGCCTAGCCCCATTTCCTCAGCTAGCATTCCAATCATTTGTTACTAAATAAGCCCAGTTTCTGTAGCTTGTATTGCAAGCAGTTGTCACTAAATAATCCATTTCCATAGCTTATATTGCAAACAATTGTCACCAGATGAGCCTCATTTCCTTAGCTTGTATTGCAAGCAACTGCCACCAGACATGCTATTTCTAAGGCTTGTATGGAGAGAAAATGACATCCTAAAAATATATGAAGCATTTTTGTTTAAACTATTTTTTCCCAAAGTAGAAGTAATTACTGTATTGTATTTCACTGTAACACTATGATGGTGTGGTTATAACATACCTTATAAGTCAAATTAATATATGGCAATAATTTAGTTAAATGTAAATATGAGGCTAAATTTTATAGCAAACTTTAAGGCATTCTGGACTGTTGTAGAGTATTTAAGAAGAAATGGGTAATAAGCAAAGTTTATCCAAAACATTGCAAAAATACTCTATCACATTATCTTTGTTTATATACACACACTTGGCTCCTTTTGATATTTGTCTCATAAATGATTTTGAAGTATAGAGTACAGTATATGAATACTGTATTGTGGTTGGTATAGGAAAGCTTGATTAGTCGACAGACACGCCTTTTTTTGTTTTGGGGGCTAATGCACCCTATCTATTAGGAACCATTAGGTTTGGCAGAGTGCAGGCAGCTGACTCCATCATTTCTTCCCATTTTTTCTTCTTTAATATTGTTTTGCTAATTTTTACAAAGTAACACTTGCAATTGATGCCCTCAGGATAGTGAATTTTCAGTAACCACCAAGTAATCAACCAATTATTATTATTTTTTTTTTTTAGTATTTTCCTGCTCTTGTAACTTGTGGCAACTACTGTATATCTAGAGAGCAGATAATAACCATTTTTTTAATTACATTTTCTTGAACTTAACCAGAGAAGTTTTTCAGTATTTATCAGTTGGTTTATTTAATTTGAGGGTCATAACTTAGCCTTTATATATAATGTTTGAATTTCTACTAATGTTCCTGATTTTCCACCACATTAAATTTCATAAGAATATGTAAAAAAAAAACTTTTATTAACAAGATAAAAGTGTAATTTTTATGATGTAGAACATCAGAGAAAGCTTTAAAGTTTTGTATATGGCTGGGCTTTTTTTTAGTATAGTTGGTATAGTATCCTCATTAAATACGTTTGAGTTGTGGGTATACTGTAGTTCAATTTAGTGGCAAAGTTACATCATTTATAGTAATTGAAAGAAAGTTTTAGCACGTAATGGTTTTTCATTGTCGAGTTTAAAATTATCTTACACTAGTTACCAATGGTGATGTGTGAGCAAGTGGTATGTGAGCTATCTCCAGCTATAGCAATGATCTACTATTATGATTAGACAGTAATGAGATTAAATACACTTTTGGTTGCCATCTTGGGAGATATCTTACCATAAAGCCACACAGCCATTCATGTTTTTTTTCACTCTGCTTTTCTATGGAATTACAAACCAATTTCTTAAAAATCTCTGATCTATATACACATACATACACTACACATGCACAGGCATACTTGGGCAAGTTTAGTACACACACACACACACATGCATAAATACATAGACATACTAGTATAAGTGAGTACACACATGCCTTGCACACACACTCGCACATATGTGGTATGAACTATTGCCAAAGGTGGTGAAACACACACTATTCACAGTTTGAAGAACAAGTAAGAGTACAGTACCAGTACTGGCACTTCACCAGATATAGGCACCAGGAAAAATAGCTATAAGGCGGGGACTTTACACCTTGTGCTTGTTCCCTTTAGATACAACTAGGTACACCATCCAAGTACAGTATGCATTTGCATATTTGTTTGTGTGTATACTTAAATGGTATACTAAGATACGTGTGTGTATGCACATGCGTACTTAACATACATTATTTAGTATTTCATACTACGATGAAATTGAGGAAATGTTAACCAAAAATTTATTGATATAATGTCTTTTTACAAAAGTAAATTACAAAAATTATTACCGTCCTCTGTGTATTGTACAAGTTCATTAGTCTGTTGATAATTGATCCCAATATTGTTAAAATACACAAATTTTTTAATTTATTATTTTTAAAGGTACAACAGAAGAAACTGGTGAACTGGTACATGTCTTTCTTACATTATTATATTGATTTTATATGTATAGGCATAGAAACTTAGAAAGCTTAATTTTATTCATATTTTGATATTAATCAAAACATGAGTTCAAAACAAAATCAAATCATGTTATTAATGCAGTATTTTCTCTGTTGTGTGGTACAGTAGTATTATACCATGCCACATGTATTTAATAGCCACATAGGTGTTGCAGTATGATCGGTTTTTGTTCATGATTGTTGAGGTTTGTGCATCGTCAAATGCAAATTAGTCGGGACTAATAGTGTGTGTGGCAGGTTGAGGTGCCAGATATGAAGCTGATTTTATGTTGCATAATCAAAGATTATACCATAATCAGATCCTTTATTTAGACATTTTTTTTTTTTTTTATTAAGGCTCCATTCTGCTGCAAATTGGCAAAGTTAACTGCAAATCTTCAAATGTTAAGGTTTAGTCATTTACAGTTGGTAAGCTTAAAATGAATGAGAATATTGGTCAGTTTTGTGCACTCAAATTTATTTCAAAAATTGACATCAAATAAGTTAATTATATAGATAAATGACATTTAGCTCTTGCATGACAGTGCTTAACCCCCGTGTGTGTGACACTTTATTAATCGCAATTCATTTTCATTTCTAATGATGTCATGGAGTGGATGTTACACACAAGTGATGATATTGCACTGCATGTTGTACCAAGGCTTTTTCATGGGTTGTGGTGATATTGTATTTTTTTTTAAATGCAAAACTAGATTAAAGAGAAAGATGTAGAGGTTGTCAGATACATGCCTGGTATTGCATATTATACAGCATCACTATATAGTTTATACAGTGAATGCTGTTTAAACTATACAGTTTATAGTGTTAAGGATTGACTCAATATTCTAAATGGATGCAGCTTCTTGGTCCAATTCACTTAAAAGATCTACTTACATATGAAGCAATTATAATAAGTATCAATATCAAGACAAAGTTTCCCATGTTGCTGTGGTCGAAAATAGTCAAAGAACAATAGTAGATTTATATGATATAAATTTGTCTGTATTCGAATGTTAACATTGTAATTTGTATGCTACCCACACACCCCAACTCTCCTAACCTTGGCCCAACTATGCTTCATGCATTTTTCATCTTCATTATCATCACTGTTCATGTTAATAATAAATGATTATGTAATAAAATATATATATCTATATTTATGTATTAAGTTCCTGCTTTGGTATTAATGTGTGGAGTATTTTCTTGAAGCATATCTCTGGGATTTTAACTTTTCTATGACCTCCAAACTATCGTATAAACGATTTGCAATACAGGTACTGTACATCATTTGGTCGTAGATCAGGTAGCAATTTCTTTTTCAACATTTGTAACCCTGACTATTATTTTAACGCTTAGACAGCGGCTGTAGAGAAATGACCATACCTATTTTATCTTCAATCATTTAACATTGTTTTATCACTTTTTTCTTTATTTAAATCCACAGAGCTTTTATATCCATATTTGAATCATACATGAAAACCCAGACAATAATTGTTTAAATTATCATATGATGACCACATTTCCCTAGTAATATTCATGACGATAACCGCATTTGTACCATGAAATAGTAGCAGGATATTTTTGTGGATCAAGGTAAACTCCATTACATCCACCATTGACCTATTATATCCACATTTGCATTATACATGTAAAACCCAGACGATAATTTTGTTTAAATCTTCATGACTACATTACCCTGCGAGTCAATAGTTGACGGTAACCGCTGTCTAAGCGTTAAATAGTTTAGTCTCGTGCTCAAGCATGCCCAAAATGAACATAGTATTTTTTTCAGACTATATGTCATGGTGATTTTTGTGTTCTCATTAGTTGCTGCTTTTTGCACACTAGATACTTTCTTCACACCAAGTGATATCTGGCCTGTAAAAAAATAAAATAAAAGGGGGGGTTTAAGTAGCATTTTCTTTAGGTGTCTTTATTATAATTGTTATAAAAATTAACACATGCTCTAAAATACAAAATTTGTTATTACCGAGGGAAGAAGACTGCCATTTTAAAATCTGAAGAATTCCAAGAACAAATATATTTCCCAAACACCCTAACTTTTGTACAGTTTTATTTGTCATTTTGTTATTGTTGTGTGTGTTTATAGCTTTATTTCCACTGTAGGATGATCCAGCAACACAAAGCCTGTCAACAACATATTCTTCACTTGCATAAAGAATAGAAAATGAAGCATTCTTATTTATAAGGCTCTAATTTAAAATGGTCGATGTGAGGTCTGGGCTTTGTCACTTTCATCCTTTGCCACTGAACACAGTGGACAATAGTCATCATGAATTTCTGATAACTATTCACTACATATTTGTCTGTCTAGTTGTTTTAAAATACTCGTTCTTATTACTTTGTCTTGCATGCCTTAGAGTTGAATGTTCTAAGGCCCTTAACCTACTTAACACTTTCATGCTCTGGGCGCACGATCTTCCCACTACCCCAAGTGGGTTTGGGCATTCCACGGGAGCGTGCGGTAATTTTGAAAAGTGTATACTCGTTTCAACTTTGTCACCTCAATTCTCGTCCAAAAAACAAAAGATCATTTGTAAATATGTAGATGGTATGCAGGTTGTTGATTTAGCTAAACAGTATAACAAATCAGTGTCAATGATATGCACCTTAATTGCTAAGAAAAAGGACATTGGGAGTGCTAAAGTGACAAAAGTGGCAGTGGCATTTAATGACAATGCTGTCTCACTACAGTGTTAAAACGTAGGGAAGAACTAGTCATAGCCCGATTCTTAATAAGACAAGCAAGCAGTGAGCCACAACTAGGTCCTAGTGGTATGCCTGCAAAACATAGGAAAGAGCATACCCCAGAAACATCATCACTGCCTGAGGTTATAATGGAAGGGGACTCCTCTTCCCCCCTCCCCCTCCTCACCGTATTCCATACACCAATAAGTCCTCAATAAAGATAAGGTATAATAAAAAATATTGGTAGTAATATGACTAAAATGTATTTTCAAGTTAATATTTTTGAGTGTGTGGAAAGGATTAATTCAATTTACATTATTTCTTATGGGATTCGTTTCGATTTATGAACTTTCGGTGTACGAACCATCTCTTGGAACGAATTAAATTCGTGAACCAGGGTGCTACTATTTATAGAGTAACACAGTATATGGTACTCACCTGACTTTGTTGGCAGGGGTTGAGCTGTGGCTCTTTGGTCCCACCTCTGAACTATCAATCGACTGATGTACAGATTCCTGTACTCGCCTATACTCATCTGAATGTATTCTTGAATTTGTACTCACCTAGCACAGCTTGGCGAGTTCAGATTCCCAAACCTATTGAGCTCTTATATCTACATTTGAAAATGTGTATGGAGTTTACCTCCAAAACATCACTGCCTAGTGCATTCCATTTGTTAACTATTCTGGCACTAAAAAGCTCTTTCTAATGTTTCTTTGGCTCATTTGGGCACTCTGTATCCACCTGTGTCCTCTTGTGCATGTACCATCTGTGTTAAATTATCAGTTTATATTATTGGCCTCTACTACCTCCCTGGTAGTAGAGGAGGCCTGGTCAGAGACTGTCAAGAGGTCTCTGACCAGAGACCTGGCCAGAGGCCTTGGAATCAATGCATGGTAACCCTATCAATTCATCTGAGAATCTTGTATGTGGTGATCATATCTCCCCTAACTCTTCTGTCTTCCAGCAATGTGAGGTTTAATTCCCGTAGTCTTTCCTCATAGCTCATACCCCTCATGTCGGGTACTAGTCTGGTGGCATACGTTTGAACCTTCTTCAATTTAGTCTTGTGCTTGACTAGATAGACTCCAGGATTGGTTGGATGTATGTGGTATACCAGGTCCTAAATGGCCCCCGGAGGAGAGGTGTTAATGTGTGGACAGGGAGTCCCCTTTCATTATAACATCAGGCAGTGATGACATTTCTGGGGTAGTTTCTTTCCTACATTTTGCAGACATTCTTCCCATACTGCACACATTTTCTTAACCACTGCACTGCACACCTGTTTTCAGCAAAAACTTTTTAGAGCAATTGTCAAAGACATATTTTTGTTTTTATAAATGTTCAGGTAAAGTTAATGTCAAAATGTTTCCAAACTCAACTATTTCCATTTCAAAACACAAATTAAAAAAAAAAAAAGCACAACTCTCAGAGCACCAAAAGTAAGTAATTATCAAAAGAAGGCACCAAACTGGGAAAGCTATGTAGCACCATCAAATATGCAGAATAATCAGAGGGTGCTAAATATCACCAAGGATGCCAATACGAGAACAGAAACGCATAAGGCAAACGATATCAAAAGTATCTGATTCATCAAGAATCCTATCGAGGGACAAGTGACCGTGAGGGGCGGTCGGAAAGCAAGACACACGCTCGTCCTGGAAGTCAGGACATTCAACAAGGATATGCACGACGGTAAGAGGGACAATGCAATTTGGACAATAAGGAGCTGGGCGGCGCTCCATTAAGTGACCATGAGTTAAGCGAGTATGGACAAGACGCAACCGCACTAGAGCCATTTCTCACCGCCAGTTACGGTGGCAGAAGGAAGGCCACGGGAACACACAACATTTAAGTGTATGCAGTTTGTTACCAACAACCCTGCCAACAGGCAAGGATGGAGGGATGAATAACCGGATAAAAGTCGGAAAAAGGAATACCTTTACAGGAAACGGGACAAGAGTGGATAGCCTCTCTAGCGGCAGCATCCACACGGTCATTTAAAGAAACACCAATATGGCTGGGAGCTCAGCAAAACTCCACAGATTTAAATTTACTTGAGATAAGAAACAGCCAATGTTGAATCTCGACGACTACCGGATGGACAGAATTAAAGGACCCGAGAGCCATGAGGGCACTATGAGATTCACCTACAATCACAAAGGAGGATTGACAATGAGAAAGCAGGAGACAGAGAGCATGGAGAATAGCATAAAGTTCCGCTGTGAAGATGCTAGTCTCCAAAGGGAGGCAACACATAAGTGCTGTCAGGAAAAACAACAGAGTAGCCCACACCGTTTGCAGACTTAGACCCATCGGTGAAGATGGAAACGGAGCGGGAATGTGAAGAAAAGTGCTCAAGAACAGAGCACCTAAAGGCACTTTGTGCAGTGTAGTGGTAATGAGAAAGGGACATCCTCTACTCGCAATTATTTTCTTAGGTTGAACTTTGCCATTGACTTTCTTGGGATCTATTGCATGATATATAATAAGAACATACATGTTCAGAAACCAAAAATACTGAAAAACAATGAAATTATTCACAAAGAATTCAAGTGCAGTTGTCACTAGGTGGGATACACTGGTAAACTGAGCCTGCCTTGCCCCGTGCCCAGCTGAACCCACGTGCTCATTGACCCATACATGCATCAACAAACTCATAATCCAAGGCAAACCTCGTACACCGAGTCAAATTTCACGAGGAAATTTACCTCATATACCAAAAAATTTGTAAAGAGGGGCATTCATTAATTGAGATTCCACTATATTGCAGTCTAGGACTAAATGTGAAGTGACATAGGTCACTGTTCTTGTTAGCCAAAATAATGTTATTAATAATTATAATAATAATAATAAATTATGATAGTACTGTAATTATAATTTAATTATAATTTAATTATAACCTACACCTTCTCAATAATCAATGAAAAAGCCACCTCATAGCCCCAGTGGATTTTCTCATTGATATATTTCATGTTAATTAATGTGATTTGTGTGTGTGTTTCTGAAGTTGGGGCATAAGGTGTAGGTACCACTCTGCCCTTCCACCTGAGTGCTTGTGGATCACACATAATCACTTGGACTGGCTTCAGTAGGGGCCTGCAGACTTCCTGTGATTTCTAGAGAAATTCAGTTGTATGATTTTTACAAGTCTGCAGTGGTCCAGTGGTAGAGTACGCGGCAGGCAATGGTGGGGTCATAGGTTCATGTCACCTCACAGCCCTAGTGGATTGTCAATAATAATAATACAGTGTAATTATAAAAATAATTATAATAATAATCATAATTATAATTATAATAACTATTATAATAATTATAATAATATATGACACAGTCATGATATAGTAATAATCAAGTTGGAGCAAATGTAGGAATGAATGAATGAATGAAAATAATTGAATGAATGAGAGGAGCAGAGAAATCAGAATGAGTGTGTGCAAGAAAACATATACAGTGGGAGCAACCGTGTGATTATGGTATAATAGTGGTGGAGACGGTGATGGTGGTACCAGCATGGTGATGGTGGTCGTGATGTGGAGTAGAGGGGGAGGAACTCGGTACACACTGGACTCATTTGTCATTCAGCCTCCATAGGGACAAGACGCAGACTTCAATTAGTGATTGTTGTCTATCTTGTAGTTTATTATTTCTTTATCTGCTCCAGCGACAGATCTGAAAGGAATCCCACATCGTTACTTCTGATAAATTAGGTTGGTGATTTATAAGCATTTGTGTGTGTGTGTGTGTGGGGTGTAGAACAATGATAGTGATGCTGGTAAGGGTTGTTCCTAACCTAAAATATTCCTCCACAGTGTGATTGTTGAAGATGAGTCATGGGTTTGAAGCAAGGTTTTCCCAGTGCTTCCATCAGGATCTTCCTTCGCCATTACCAAGACAAGTCACCAATTTTGTTTACCCATCTACTAGTGAGTTCTGGCTTTATTCTCATTACAGTTAACATCACCCATAGGGTTCATTCCTACCTGTAGGATCCACCATCACCATTACAATGCCCCCCCCCCCCTCCATTTCGTGTAGGAAGTCCACCATCACCTGCAGAGTCCACCATCACTTGCAGGGGGTCCACCATCACCTGCAGAGTCCACCATCACCTGCAGGGGGTCCACCATCACCTGCAGGGGTCCACCATCACCTGCGGGGTCCACCATCACCTGCAGGGTCCATCATCACCTGCAGGGTCCATCATCACCTGCAGGGTCCATCATCACCTGCAGGGGTCCACCATCACCTGCAGGGTCCATCATCACCTGCAGGGTCCACCATCACCTGCAGGGTCCACCATCACCTGCAGGGTCCATTATCACCTGCAGGGTCCACCATCACCTGCAGGGGTCCACCATCACCTGCAGGGTCCATCATCACCTGCAGGGTCCACCATCACCTGCAGGGGTCCACCATCACCTGCAGGGTCCATCATCACCTGCAGGGTCCACCATCACCTGCAGGGTCCATCATCACCTGCAGGGTCCATCATCACCTGCAGGGTCCACCATCACCTGCAGGGTCCATCATCACCTGCAGGGTCCACCATCACCTGCAGGGTCCATCATCACCTGCAGGGTCCATCATCACCTGCAGGGTCCACCATCACCTGCAGGGTCCACCATCACCTGCAGGGGTCCACCATCACCTGCAGGGTCCACCATCACCTGCAGGGTCCATCATCACCTGCAGGGTCCATCATCACCTGCAGGGTCCATCATCACCTGCAGGGTCCATCATCACCTGCAGGGTCCATCATCACCTGGCTCTTACAGGAGCCAGACATCACATGCACTGATATAGACTCCTGAACTATGAACCAATTACAATTCTAAATTTACATAACTCCTTCAGTCTGACAGTCACCCACCTTTTCTTGGTCTGATGGTGGACTCAACCATGCCCGAATCTAAGGTTGCTTTATACTGGCAAGTCTGAAACAATGAGGGAGACCCAAATACACAGGTCACCAGGAACACCCATAGCTCTGCTGGCTCATAGATGACTGCAGAGTGTCCTGTAACATTACCATCTTAGTCATTGTTTCCATCATGTAAGTGATGAGCTTTAGAGCCATGTAGGGACAAATATCAAAACCCGTCCTTACTATGTGCATGTACCTATATAATATGAAATCTTTGTTAAAATAGAGAGTTCTCCTCTGAGGTACTGCAATACAATACAGTAGTACAGTTACATTAATATTCCACCCAAATGACATACCTTGACAGGAAACTCTTTCTTCTCACTGTTAGGACCAATGTCATCAAGTCATGCAGGGCTTTACAAGTTTTTTAAGTAACAGTTTAGAGATTAACAATTGGTTTACTCTCATAGCCTTGAGGGTTAAGCTTACAAAAATACATGTTGAACGTGACTTTATCAATACCATTGACTTAGATTTTTTAAAATAAATATGGGTTCAACAAAAACTAGGACAATCAACAAGTAGGTGCACTATATAATTCACAATAATAATAACACTGGGACTTTCATACACTTTAGAAGTCATTGACTGGACCTAATCATATTAACAGGACATGTGATAGGAATGATACAGCATTGAACGTCTTACAGTTGCTTCTCAGTAGGTTTGAAATTCTGTGTTGGACTTGACAAGGCGAAAATCATCCACAATTGCCAGCCGCCACTGGAATATTTAGCAGCAGACATCCTACATCTATACTATAATATAACAGGATCACAATACAACAGCTAGTCACTGAACTTAGTTACCATATGGGACGGCCACACTGTCTCGTTCCACAATATTGTGCCGAGTGAATGAGCGTCGGTTTGTGTTGACCAAGCATGCCAAGCATTCAGATGTTTTCTTGTTTCAAATCTCACTTCTTATTTCTCACTGAGTCTAGAACTGGTTTTCTACATTTAACACTTATATTTTCCTCATTTTTTCCAATAACAGAATGTATTTGGAAATGTTTCTTCATATATAGAATATCACTTGATTACATATGTACTTCAGAAACTTCAGAAGGGAACATTTCTCCCATGGTAAATACACTATTGCATGTGTGCAGGTCTAGCTACTGAGCTGGCAGCAATTTTAAAAAGTTCACTTTACCATATTACTAGTATTTAAAGCCCATTACAAAGGCCCCTTCCTTATAATCAATATTACCTATTGGTCTGCACCACCACCACAGTAGTCAAGCTAGAAGTAACGGCAACATTTCTAAAGAATTATTCTCTTGTGTGGTGCCTGTGTACAAATGTGCATAAACCTATTTGGTGATGTACATTATTATTAAAAATAACTTTTGATATATATTAGTGTTAGGCTAAAATGAAATGCCTCAAAATTTAAGATCAATTATAAATTTCTGGATTTTCAATTATTGCAAAAAGTGGTACAAGGAAAGGGAGGAGTTGCATAAACTGTCCTATGGATTGCTAGCAAATTAGCTCAGAACTGTATATGTTAATTACTGTACTTAGCAAGTTACTGTATTTCTTGAGAAGTGTTTAATCATTTTATAAATTTGTGCAGAGCTGAGTGAGGAGGGACTTGTCTCAGAGGCAGCATCTTGCAGAACACATGGACTGGGTGGAACTCAGGATTCCTCGCCCTTGCTTCAGTTTGCTTCCAATATCATCCCCATTATGACGGGATTTGCCTTGTCCTCAAGGACATCGACAGCCACTTTCAGGTCATTTGGGACATTCCAGGGATCTTCCAAGCTAGGCTCCTTTGCTCCTTCATCAGTAGGACTCTCAGTTACTGACTCATCACCTATCTCCAGAGAAAACCAGTCAGATAAAAAACTATTAAAAAGAAGGAAGTCAAAGGCAAAAATTTTCAAGGTGAAGGAAGGTAATTGCACCGAGTCAGTTATGTCAGTTGGCGATCAACATCGGGAGTGTGTGATAAGCACTCAATGGATGCCAGATGGACAGGAGACAGATGAGCCAACAGGCAAAGTTAACAACACAAGACCCATGCAGTGCAAGCAGACACAAATAGACAAGAAGGAACAAAAATGCAAAAGAATTCAAGAAAAGAGCTTTGATATGAATAATGTTCCATCAGTGAAAGTGAAAACGGGTGGAAGGCATGGTAAGGAACTTGCTGGTTGGGAGATGATTGCAGCGCCTGCAGAAATCTCTAGTAGTGATAACGAAGAGCATGTATATGAGGATGCTGAAGTGTATATTGATGACAATGATGACATAGAAATATGTAGGCAGATCTCACCACAAATACAATTAAAAGAAAGGATACAAAAGCATGTTATATGTATACCTGAGAGACCACACAAAACAGGTACTATATCCTTGCAAAGCAACATTAAATTTGGAACAGAAACAAATGAAGTCCAGTCAAAGAGAAAAGTTCCTCCTCAGAAGCCACCTCGAAGGAGTAAACATGATCCTCAACAAGGAGTTCAGGTTGTAACTCTTGGTGATGGCATAATGGATGAATGTGAACAAAATTTTTCTAGAGACTCATGTGGGCAGGCTACATCTAATTTCTCAATCAAAAATGCAGATAAAATTGAAAAATATTACTTTGGGGAAGTGTTGAAGATGTCATGCAAGCAGCGTGCCTCAAGTTTTTCACCTCCCAGACATCGAGAGATGCTTTCCAATCCATCTCGTGAGGTACTTAGCCGTAGGAATAGCCGCTCTCACAGCCCTTCCATGAGGTTTAAGGAGGAAGAGATGAAAGAGAAACTCTCAACACAAAGTAGGAATATAAACATTACCCTAATCCCAAGACCTCTATTCAAGATGTCACTCAAAACTCCACTGGGAAATTTTAAGGTAACCGGAGGAGGAAGAGGCTGTTGCTGTAGCTCTAAACATAACTCTTCTGGATGTAGCCGCAGTCGTCAGAGAGTCAGGCGGTCATCGTCTTCATCTCCTACAACAGTGAATCGGAGGGTGCCATCATCCAGCAGGACAAGACGTCGCAGAAAGTCACTTTCTCCCACTCCACAAAATCACCAGAGCCGCCCTGTCTCCCACTGCATCCTAGACAGAGATCAAAGATCTGTGGATTATCAAGGTGGCCTAAAATGGAAGGGAGATGTTGAGGTTACGAATTTGCATCCTGGAAATGCCTTTTCCATCGACACGCACTACTATGATACTCCAGACAGAGGTAATTTTTGTTTGAAAGATAATTAAGCAGAGCTGGGGAAAAGGCAATCCATGTTGCAGCCTATGAAAGCCTTTCCCAGCAACATCTACCCCTGCATCATCTGCAGCTTACTCACTGCAGTCAACACACATCCTGCAACAGTGTTGGAAGTGATTAAATTAAGATAATTTTATCATTGCCTCCCAGGCCATTTCAACTTTTAAATCATCAACCAGAGTATAAGGCAAGAAAAGCCTGCAGTGTGAAGTAAATCTTGTCACAATACACTAATCCTTTTGCACATATTAATTACTGTACAAGCATGCAAGCCAGCAATGTGCCCCACCAGCTAACACTCACTCCTGACCTGGGTCAACACAGAGGGGGCAACAGAACCAAGCAGGAAGATCCTCTAAAGGGAGCAAAATCTGAAACACACCAGAAAATAGAACTCTGTCATTGCAGGGGCAGTGCTAGAGTGCACTCAGGGAAGGTAACCCTGAGCACATGCAGCCAAGCACTAAGGCCAGGCCTATACTACACCACAGTGTTTAAAACAAAGCACACAGGACCAAGGTCCGAGAAGCACTTAGCTGAAAAGTACTGGGGCCAGTCACAGCTACTGACGATCCTGAGGCTCTACTAGAATGTCTGGAATGTGTCGTAGCAGTGGAGGAACTGAAGGCTAGATGCAACAGACAACTTGATCCCTGCCTCCTTACTCTGCAAATCAGTGGGATGGGTGGGGCAAACAAGCTCACACTTGTTTCAAGAACTCTTAAATTGTTTGTTTACATTGAAGGGGGAGTTTGTTCAGTGGGTTGTGAGGTTTCAGTCTCTTTCAACCCAGCAGTAGTTTGTATTGGTTTGCTGACTTTCTGGGTGCCTTCCTCAGTGAGGTGGGTTTGTCACTGGCTCTCTGCACCTCTGTAAGGAAAGTGGCAGGTTCTGGCTCTGGTCCCCAGTAGGACAAACTTATTCCCATCTCAGTGATATAGTTTCAGAGAGCTATAAGGAGCTCCTCCCCAGAAACTCCAGGTATCATTTTAACAGGAAATATATTTTTAATGTGCCAACATATTTTTGAATTTATCATTATATCTGAATTTACCTAAGGACAACCATCTCTTAATTAATAACAGCCTCAATGGTGAAAGGAAGCCTGTCAAATGTCCACAATTTTTTGTTTTCTGTCATACATTGTGGCTTGTTGAGCCTGAAGCTGTTGCCCATTATAAAATATGTTTGCATATACCTGTAAATACAATTTGTATTTGTATTTTACCTATCCCAAATTCTCTTCTCATGTGGATTTACCCAAACTAATTCATTAATTTTAATGATACTTGTATAACAGTTAATACAACTAGTCTTCGTGCATCATTTATATGATTAACATTCCATATAAAATACAGTAGGATACTTGAGAAAGATATTTTGTATTTTACAGTATAAATCAAAAGATGCTAAGAAAGCCTACTTTATGTCAACTGGTGGATCCATATCACTTATGACCTTGTGGTTTGCCTCAACAATATTCTTGATATCTATGGTGATAAAATAATTGATGGAACCAATGACCACACCTTCGACATGCAGAAAAGCTGGCACCGATTTCCATTTGTCCTAAGAAAATAAAAGAAAATAAATTACTAAAATAATGCTCAAAATGTATTGCATGAAATTTTTCTTTAGATATACTGTACTATACACGATATTTTGAAGGTAGATAATAGTGACAAGATAAACATTTGTTTTATGAAAAGCTGAATATAAAAAAACACATTTCAGACATAAAATGATGGATAATTAATTGACAGAAATCCAGCAAGTGCCACAATGAGATGGTCATTCACACTGTATACAATAAATGGAGCAAAGGTCATTCAAAATGAGTTCTGTAAAAAAATTTGTAAAAAAAAAAAAAAAAAAAGTTTATCCACTGCATTTTCTGCATCTATAAAAAGATGCCAAATTATAAGTGACAAAGGAGACCAGCTGCATTCATAAACGATACCAATTTATGACTGGCAAAAAGAGACCAGCTGTACTGTATCTGCAAAACAAAAGATATGGTTCACTGCAAATTCAAATTGCTGGATCAGAGATTAAGTATTTGTGGAAAGCTAAATAAATAGCTTACAAAATGTTAACCTCTACATGTGATACAATATATTAAACCACTGTATAATATCCTTTTGAATATTTTTTAAATAAATAAACAAATAATAATAATAATAAATAATAATAATAATTATTATTATTATAAATATAAAATGGGATCAGCTATTGTTGTTGAAGCATGAGTGTGAGCAAATGGATATGAATGGCAGTGGTTAGTACAAAATAAGTAATTATCAAAAGAAGGCACCAAGTCAGGGAGATTTACGTAGCAACCTCAGTGTCGCTGGATATTCAAAAGGCTCTAAATATGACTAAGGATACCAATATGAGAACAAAAACACATAAGATGAACAATATCAAAGTTATCAGATTTACCAAGGATTTTTTCGAAGAGACAATAGGAGACCAAGACATGATTGTCCTGAAAATTGGGACCTTCCATGAAGATGTGCATGGCTAAGGACAATGTACTTTAGGAGATGATTGAGCATTTTATAATAAATGCTGTCTGAGCCTGCTGCTATAGAACTGTAAAGGGATTTTATAGAAGCAGAATGGAGTTAAAAAAAAAGAGAGAGAAAAGGTCATTATAGAGGAGTTGTAGGTGGGGTATTAAAGTTTATGGAAGAAGATTAAATAAGGAGTTTATGGTACGGGGAAAGTAGGAGGAAAATGAGTATTTAGAGCTAATTGTCGAAAAGTATGAACCCAGTTTATTTGTAACTAACATCAGATTTGCAACAATAGAATCATGGAGGTGAAGAACACGCGAGATGTTTGGAACAAATTTACCTGCAATTTCGTGGATTTTCTTCCAGATCTTAAGCTACTATAATGATGGTGACATAAGTTTTCCAACCCTCACTCTTAGCCATACAGATGGTCCTATGGGCCACAGCACTCATCTTCAGAAGCAAAATAAATGAATCGGGTGTCTGTCAACATTTATGTCTTTTCTAAGCTGCACAGCCACAGTACAGTACAAATTCTACCAGGGAACACATTTCCACATGCTACGCAAGGAATAGAGCAGAAGTGGCATCGAATAAGGTGTAATGAAAGAAGAGGAGGGCTTGAGGGAAAGGTAGATCAGATAGGTTGGATATAAGGAGCAACAGCGCAACGTTGCTCCTAATATATCACAAGAAGCAATGGTTTTAAGCTCAACAAGTCACAATGTAGGACTGAAAACAGGAGATGCTTTTTCACCTACTGGGTTATAAACCCATGGGACCGGCTACCTGCCAAAACCACAAATGCTAACACTTAAATTTTAAAATCCACTTGGAAAAAAAACATCAGAGCAAATGGGGAGACCTTTAACAAGCTGTTGGCTTCCTGTCCTTGTCGAGGCCACTAGTGTGTTAAGTGGCCTTCAGGTAAAATACACTTTTCTCTAGTGAAACCTATTATAACTAACTCTTGCAAAGGAAGATGCTGCATCCAGTACTGCTGGGGTTTAATTATTGTTCGTTCTGCAGTGAGGAACATTCAATATATCAATGCCTAAACTTTCCAGACTTTGCTAGTAAAATTAGTCATTTGCAACAGTTGCAAAGGTATATGAAGTGCCTGCAGGCTTATAACCCTAGTAAATGTGAGACTAAACTAGACACATTACAAATAAAAAAAATAGGCAACATCTCTGTGTGACGGATAAACTCCACAGTCATCCAAAGCTTAAACAAAATCCATTACAGCAGTCAAGAACTGCAAATATCAAGGCAGTGCACGAGCCATGTTAGCTCAAACCAACAATGCAGCGACTCTTCCTGCAAATATGCTAACTCTAAGCAAAGGAAGGAAGAAACTCCAGGTTAGAGGGCTGTTTGATGAAGGGGTCGCAAAAAGCATTTGTCTCCCAAAGAGTAACAGACCAACTACTGTACAACTAAAACCTAACGAGGCAGGTCACCCTGAATATACTAGGGTTTCTGACGAATAGTGTACCTTGATCCTACGATGTGATCAAACCATATTGTTGTATGGGCAGGTACATTGGATCTGTGTTTGCTGTAGTTGTGGAAACAATTCCATCAGATCTGCATGTGCCTGGTCTTGGAGCCACAAGAAAATACTTAAAATGGAGTCAAAATAGCTGACCCCCCCCCCCCCAAATAAATTCTGCCCATATCCAAAATATATGGGTGTTGGTAATGGTCAGATTATTATCACAAATTCATCTCGAGTAAACATGAACTGCAAAGGATGATTCTTCTGAACTCAGCAAGAAGAAAGTTACTGACTGGGCCTGTACTAAGGCTAAACTAGTCAGACCCTGCAGAAAGTATACAATCTGAGATAGTTATAGTTGTCAGGTTAGGCCTTAAACTATGCCTAACCTGGCAGGTTAGCACGTTGCCATGAAGGTGTAACCATAGTAGCACCATGTTGCCATGAAGGTGTAACCATAGTAGCACCATGTTGCCATGAAGGTGTAACCATAGTAGCACCATGTTGCCTGTGAAGGTGTACATTGGAGTAATACATAATTAACACTACAGTATGTTAATACAGTATGTAGGTATAGCATAGGTAATGTGTTCTATTAACCTCTTCAATTAATCAAACATACAGCAGCCAAAAAAAAAAAAAACTTTTGTTTAACTCACCAACTCCAGTAAAATAATGAAGGGGAAGAAGCAGCCGACTCGTGAGCCCTTAACAGCCACAGTCAGGAACGACCAAGTCTGTAATACTGAGTGGAACTACCCTGTGATATGGTTAATCTGAATGCCTCCCACAACCAGTGCTCAGGGAGGAGGTACCCTGGGGGTAACCACTTCAAAACTTTTGCTTAATTAGTGCTATTATCTACTCCTTATCCATAGGTTAGGTTAAGATTACATTAGGCTAAGGTTAGGGTATGTTAAGATTACATTAGGTTATGGTTAGGTTAGGTTAAGATTACAATACATTAAGGTTAGGTTAAGGTTAAGGTTAGGTTTCTTTACGGTAATATGGTGTCTAAGTCTGGATTAAGCATATGCATGCCTGAAATACTATGTGTGTAACTGTTGTGGTTTAATATACAATTACTGTACTTACTAAATACCTGATATAACACGTTCCTCACTAGATTTTATTATTATTGGGTCTTAACACTTCCTACACAATCTTCCCTTCAATATTACCTCTTGTAAATATCATATTAAGTATCCTGGCCGGGGAGGATTGATTGGGCACCATTCTTTAACTGCAACCTCTGTTCACACAGCAGTGAATGGGTACCTGGTTGTTAAACGATTTGGCGGGTCGTATTCTGGGTAAAATTAGGATTAAAGACCTGCCCGAAACGCTATGTGTGCTAGTGGCTTTACAACAATGTAACAATTCTTGTATGTATAAATAAATTTTAAAAAGCAATTAAAATATGTTAGGGTCACCGAGGCCTATATTTAAAGTTGGCAGCTGCCAGCCTGTTCAATGATGTGTGAACACAGCTCTTAACTGCAAGGAAGGTAACATCAGCGACTGAGTGCCGCAGTGGGATCTGAACCTGGGACCTGCCACCCGTGACGCCACTGTCACCACTGCGCCACACCGCCTCTGATTTCTCCTCCACTACGACCTGACGTGGAATACAATGTGACATATAATGTGAAACTTATACAATGTGGCATATAATGTGACACTTCTTGTCCTCGTCGAGGCCACTAGTATTAGTGGCCCTCGGGTAAATTCAGGTAAATATATTGTGGCATATAATGAGATATATAACATGGCATTTAATGTGGCACATAATGAGGAATATAATGATGGCATATAATGTGACATATGAGACATAAAATATGGCATATAATAAGACAAATAACAAAACATATAATGTGGTATATAATGAGGCATACAATGTGGTATATAATATTATTAATATTAATAAAATAATAAGTCATGTGGTGTATAATGAGGCATATAGTGTGGCACATAATGAGGCTTAGTAGAAGCATACAATGTGTCATATAATGATGCATATAATGTTGCATATGATGAGGCATAAAATATGGCATATAATGCAAATAATTTGGCATATAATAAGGCATATAATGTTGCAAATAATTTGGCATAAAATAAGGTATATAATGAGGCATATAATCTGGCAAATAATGTGGCATATAATGAGGTTTAAAATGAGGCATAAAAGTGTGGCATATAATGAGTAATATAATATGGCATATAATGTAGCATGTGAGGCACATAATGTGGCTTAAAAATAAAGCATATTATTTGTCAAATAATTTGTCATGTAATGTGGCATATAATGTTTCATATAATGAGGCATATAATGTGACATATACTGTGGTATACAATGAGACATATAAGATGGCAAATAATGTGGATATAATGTTATATAATGTGGCATATAATGGGACATAAGGTGGCATACAATGACAAATAATGTGGTATACAATTAGATATAATGTAGCATAGGAATTGGCATTTAATGTAATATAATGTGACATACTGTGGCATATAATGTCATATATAATGTGGCATATAATGTCATATATAATGTGGCATATAATGTCATATATAATGTGGCATATAATGTCATATATAATGTGGCATATAATGACACATAATATGGCAAGTAATGAGCCATAATGTGGCAAGTAATGAGATATAATGTGGTATGTAATGAAACAATGCAGCATATGATGAGATGTGGCAAAAAATTAAGTACATAATGTGGCACATAATAAGACGTATAATGGGGTATATAATGTCGCATATAATAGGGCATAATATAACATATAATGAAACAAAATTTGGTATGTAATGAAACATAATGTGGCATATAACAAAGCATATAAGGAGGCATATAATGTGGCATATAATGTAGCATATAATGTGATCATACAATGAGGCATATAATGTGACCATTCAATGAGCCATATAATGTGGAATATAATGAGGCAAAAATGTGGCATGCAATGTGGCATATATTGAAACATTGTGCCATATAATAAGACAAGTGATACATAATGAGGTATATAATTAAGATTAAAATGAGGAATATGGTGTGTCATATAATGTATCATACAATGAGGCATATAATGTATCATACAATGAGACATGTAATGATGGAAAGTTTCTTGGCCTATTCCTAGACAAGAGACTCAACTTCAGCACCCACATACAACACATAACTAAGAAAGTCTCTAAAACAGTTGGTATACTCTCCAAAATCAGATATTATGTGCCTAACTCTGCTCTCATCTCTCTATATTATGCACTAATCTATCCCTATCTTAATTATGGTATCTGTGCATGGGGTTCAACCACTGTAAACCACCTCAAGTCCATCATCACCAAGCAAAAATCTGCTATCAGAATTATAACAAATTCTGCTTTCAGACAACACTCAGTCCCCTTGTTTAACTCCCTAAATATGCTAAACATAATCTCACTCCACAAATTCTCCTGTGTCAACTACATTTACAAAACCCTGTTCTTAAATGCAAAAACCTGCTCTGAAACTCTCCCTGGACAGATGTAATAGGACCCATTATCACCACACCAGAAATAAATATCTCTTTGATATCCCCAGAGTCAAACTTAATCTGTGTAAACACACTATGCAAATAAAGGGACCCAGTCTATGGAACTCACTCCATAATGAATTGAAAAGCTGTCCAACTTTTGCATCATTCAAAAACAAAACTAAAAAGTACCGAATTTCATCTTCATAGATTTTTACCTTGTTGCTTTAAAATTGCACTGTATCTATTGCTACCCAATCTCCCAATCTTTATGTACCCAATCCAAACATCTTTACCATTGTGATCATTGCTGTCTTCTTATAGGTGCTATCAATCTGCTGAATGGTGCCTATTAATCTTGTTTAAATTACCAATCAAGCTGTCAATGTAATCAATCAGAGCTTTAATATACCAATGTGCTTTAATATACTTATTAATCACTCTCATCTCATTTTTTCTTGCAATGTATCTGTTATAATTTTATTAATTCTGCTAGAATTTACCTACTTAAAATTATCTGTTAGATTAAGGACCTGTCCTTAATGCTATGTATTCTCACAAACTCAATGTACAGTACCTTCTTGTATATAAATAAATAAATAAATAAATAATAAATAAAATAAATGTAGCATATAATGAGTCATATAATGTTGCATATAATGAGCCATATAATGTGGGATATATAATGAGTCATAATGTTGCATATAATGAGTCATAATGTTGCATATAATGAATCAATGTTGCATATTGTGTAGCTTATTGTGTAGTATATTATGTGGCATATTATGTGGCAGATAATGTCACATAATAATAATGATGTGGCATTGTGCAGTCCCTGTGGCCCAGCACTCACCTGGTGCTTCGCGAGCATTTTGGCCTGGGTTCGTATCCTGGCCGGGGAGGATTGACTGGGCGCCAATCCTTAATTGTAGCCTCTGTTTACCCAGCAGTGAATAGGATCCTGCCCCAGGATTCACGAGTTATGCAAACACTTACGAACCTGTACATCTTTTCTCAATCTTTGTCAGCTATGTTTACAACTATTAAACAATTAATGTTTAACCAGGGGCACCAGGAGGCTGTTTATAACAATAACAACAGTTGATTGGGAAGATTTCATGCTTGTAAACTGTTTAATAAATGTAACCAAAGCCGTCAAAGATTGAGGAAAGATGTACACGTTCGTAAGTACTTGCGTAACTGCGTTGTGAATCTGACCCCGTTGTTAAATGATTTGGCAGGTCGTGTTCCGGGGAAATTGTCCTGATGACATTATCTGCATCATAAACCCAAAACACACAGAGTGGGTGATGACGCAAATGGCGTCATGCATTAATTTTTGCTAAGACTTATTATTAAGTACTGTATAAACATTGTTGTGAGTGAAACAGTGTAATATTGAGTTGCGTGCACACTGGGAATGCTTGGCCTACCTTCCAGTGTGATTTGGGTGCTCGAAGTGGACCTGCCCGAAACGCTATGCGTGCTAGTGGCTTTACAAGAATGTAAGAACTCTTGTATATTTAAATAAATAAAAAATGTTACACAATGAGGCATATAATAAAACATGTAGTATACAATGAGGCATATATAATATGGAAATATAACGTGACATAAAAAGGCATTTTATGTGACATAATGTGGTATATGATGAGACAATATGCCATATAATGTAGCATATAATGATAGATATGATGTGGCATGTAATGAGGTATATAATGTGGCATTAATGAGGCATTAATGTGGAATATAAAAAGGCATATAATGTGGGATATAAAAAGGCATATAATGTGGGATATAAAAAGGCATATAATGTGGGATATAATATTGCATATAATGTGGTATATATTGTGGCATATAATGAGGCATAATGTGGTATATGATGTGGCATATAATGTGGTATATAATGTGGCATATAATGAGGCATAATGTGGTATATGAAGTGGCATATAATGTGGTATATAAAGTGGCATATAAAGTGGTATATGATGTAGCATATAATGTGGTATATAGTGTGACATATAATGAGACATAATGTGGTATACAATGATACATAATGTGGTAATCTAGTGGCATATTATGAGACATAATGTAGTATACAACGTGGCATATAATGATACATAATGCAGCATATCTAAAGGGATATAATATAACATAATGTGATATATAATATGACATATAATGATGTATATAAGGAGGCGCATAATGTGCCAATACAAGCTCGTTCTCAGACCAAATCCATTACTTTGAGAAACTACACCCCCTCAAACCACCTGGATAGTTATCTAGATATTTGTAATGGTCTGAAAGCATATTACGGTTCCAGCAATAGTCTACATGTAAACTGGCAAGTGAACTTTTGTCCTAAACAGAGATTATTCTGAAGTTATAACTTTACTGTATTATAATGTTTTTGTTTAAAATATGAAAAGTATATGCTAAAAAAGTTTTCTTTGAAATCTTGGGTATACTGAAATAGTTTTTGAATTCCATATTTCACATTATCATCAATAGTGCACTGTATTAACGTAATTAAATGTTATGAAACCTAACCTAACCAACCCTTAAACTAAAGTAACCTTAACTTAACCTTACCATGGACAGAGAGTAGATATTTATGTGAAGGTGAAGGAAAGATCCAATTTATGTTTAAGTGTATTAAAAAAACAGATTTTAGGATGTAACCTACATCCTTTCTCAAGGTATTGTCTTCAATGATCTGGACAAGATTTTAGGAGTTTGAATTTATCATTCTGGCAGAGCACTTCACTTGGTGTCCATCATTAGGACGTCGTTGTCATTATGCTGCCAAGGGATATACAAGTTTCAGAAAAATGCTCAATTATTCTGATTTCTGGAAACAGAGGGGAAGGGTTCTGCTGTATCATTATACCCACTCTGAACAGGTCGTCTTTGCTTATATGACCTAACAAAATTCTTTTTTGCTTCCTTAAAAATAATGCACGGTATATATTAACAGTAAAATTTTTCTTAAGGAAGCAAAATTAACTAATTTCATCATTTCATATAAGCACAGATGACCTTGAGATGTTCAGGGTGGATATAATCACATGTATCTTATATACTCAGGTGATGCTTGTGGTGGCAGGTGTTGGCTTGTAAGCCATATACTCAGGTGATACTTGTGGTGGCAGGTGTTGGCTTGTAAGCCATATACTCAGGTGATACTTGTGGTGGCAAGTGTTGGCTTGTGAGCCATATATTGTGATACTTGTGGTGCCTACCTACCTTGAGTCTGTATTGAGATTGAAATGGTTCCAGGGATCATTGTCCGCGCAGTCTGGTCTGAAAATGCTTCCTGGTTGGCCATCTTTATCGACCAGCAAGCTGTCGGGCACAATAATTCGCAGTCCGACGTAGGAACCACAACCTGGTTGGTCAAGTACTTTTTTTTGAAGTGTTTATCCATGTTCCATCTCGAACATAGAGATAGTTGTACCTCATATATTTAGATGGCGGGTGATTTTTTGTTTGTTCAGCAGGTAGTCTTGAGCGGGCCCCAAGTTTCTGACTGCCCAGCAAAGGGTCCGTCAAAAAGCTTTGTGCATTTAATGTTTATAGAATTCTCTGATTTGAAAAGTAGGCTTCCCCTACTTTTCAATGGGGCTATTTTACATATTCTGCCATGCCTACTGCTATTGTAAAGAATAAATATAAAGTGTGTAGAGTGGGTCCAGCCTCACCTTGATATTTTCCGCATTAAATAAAGCAGCACATACCCCTAAGATAGTAACTGTTTGGTCAAACGTACAAAATGTACTGTTGGACCCACAAAGGTTTAATTTTGTTTATTATTGAATTAGCCCCAAACGGTAATCTAACTATAGAACCTGACTAAACCTAACCTAACCTGTCCTAGCAACTCTAGGTCTAATATACACAGTTTTAGGTCTAATATAGTACATATAATAATTAATGTGCTACACTAGGCCTATGAATGTTCAATTTTGATTTCTGTTTTCGTGCCGTCTGCAAAATTAATTGTGCAAAACTTGAGTATGTTTGTGGTTGAGGAGCACAGGTGTACACGCGACCAAACACTCACTGCAAGTCCTCTCATTTTAGGTGGACGTGTTGATGTACCGCTCCATTGTTAAGATCTTTCTGGAACCTTTCATTTAACTCTTTATTTGAGTATTACTCAGGATAACCTCTGTTTTTCTCTCTAACTGATATGCTACCAGAAATCTCAGCCAAATATCACCACTTTGCTAACTGTAGGTAGTAACTAAGTGATTGTAACCTATCCACCGCTGCCCACTGGATGGGGGGGCGGTGTGCAGGACAAACATATCAATTGTGACACTAGCTCTCCACATATGTCAGTTGCTTAATTTAGAAACTGTACTTGTGGGTCGGTCTCGAGCCCATTGATGATGTGACGATGTGAATTGAATTTTGTAACTAGCTCATCAAGACTGTAACTTGCTTAGCTAAATGAATTGTGGGGTTCAGTCCCTGAGCCCATTATATGCCTTTCTAACCCTTTCCACTACCTATGCACCGCATACAAGATGGGTATGGGGTGCATAATAAATGAACTAAACTAAAAAAATCTCTTCTCTTGGGAGATCTCACCACTTGGTTGTTAATTGCGGTTTCCTCCTAATGGAGCTTTGTCCCAGTCTGGGTCGATCCTTAGCTCTGGAGGACACATTCTCTTATCTGTTATCTGCTACTCTTCTGATGCTTACATAATCTTCCTTACTTTCTTGCTTTTTCCTGTATTTTAATGTCTTGTTTTTTAGTACTTTGTCCATGCGTTCCCTATTACACCAAGAGCCACCTTCATGCCCTGTATCATAGTACCTGTGTTGGGAATTTGCCTTCGTTGCTTCTGTTTATGTATTCAATCATGTTTTGCAATAATTTACCACTTGATCACGTTTCCCATTAATTTCTGGCTCAGTAACAATCATTGTTTCTCATGTTTACTCTGTTACAGTAGGAGTAGCTTGTACTGTGATCCGCACTTCCCTTTTGGCGTTTAACTGTGGTAGGCTATCCTCTCTACACCTGCCTCATTCTGGGTGAAGATTAGATCTGATATTGAAGGATTACCACCTCCTCTGAACCTAGTTAATTCTTTCTCATGCTGCAACAGGACATTTCTTCCTATGACCTCGGCTAGTTTAGGGTTCCATGCCTCTTCACTTCCATGCAAATCTTGTGTTTCTCATTCGTTTCAGGACGGTTGAAATCACTCATCACTAGTATCTTTCTCCTCATTCTAGTACCTGTATCTTCCTCACACTAGAGTATGTGTATAGTTACCGTGTTGCCTTCATATTTCTGCCTTAAGACTCGTGTTAGTCTCATTGCAAGACCATGTACAGCTTCTGAGCTTGTGAGGTGTTCAGTAAATGCAGAGTAAGTTGCCATAACCGAGATAAAAGGTTTAGATCATGTAAGAGGCTACTGTAATGCTCTATGTATCATATCCGTGATTATCAAAACAGTTGCAGTCCTCTCTTTGGGTTGAAGTCAGGAGAACCTGCGGCCTTTTATGGTACCTAGTGCGCCCTCGAGATGCAATACTAAAAATTGAAATTAATGAAAAACGATATGAAACTTTGCGTTTGACGTATTGGAATGTGTATAGTGCATAATACAATGTATACAGCGCCTATTACAATGTATACAACACATAATACAATGTATACAGCGCCTAATACAATGTATACAACGCATAATATAAAGTGCGGCCTTTTGAGATCTTGGCTGAGTAAAATATGGCCTTCTTATGACGGAAGGTTCTCCACCCTTGATACTTTGAGGAGTGAGAGTGGAGAGCCGGGCTGTTGTGTGGTTGTGGACGGTGGTGTGGGATGGAGCTGAGGGCTGGGAAGGGTGGACGGTGGTGTGGAGCTGAGGGCTCGACTGAGGGCTGGGCAGTTACACGAGTAAGAAGAGGCTGGAGGAGAATGGTATTCACATTCCACTGTTATCTTTCTGATTCATTCATGTGTTAAATTACCCTTTATTTCGACCCATTCAATGTCAGTTTCTACATATCTGCCTCATTCACGTTTTGAGTTTCCACATATCTGACTTATTCATGTGTTCAGTTTCAACATATCTGAATCATTCATGTGTTAAATTACCCTTTATTTCGACCCATTCAATGTCAGTTTCCACATATCTGCCTCATTCACGTTTTGAGTTTCCACATATCTGACTTATTCATGTGTTCAGTTTCAACATATCTGAATCATTCAGGTGTTCAATTTCCACACATAACTGACCCATTCATGTGTTCAGTTTCTACATATCTGACTCATTCAGGTGTTCAGTTCCCTCTTGCACCCTTGCCCCACCTTGTTGACAGCATTAATATCACCAGTCTACAGCCAAAATGCTTCTCAAACAAATGAGGTGAATCTTTACTTATTCTGGGTCACCGAGAACGAAAATGTTTAAAATTGTTGATTAAAAAATAAAAATAAGAGCACCTTCGACCAGCAGGCTGCTTTCTCAGATGGTATATGTATACTGTAAGTATAGGCTGTGTACTATATTATGTATATCATATGTGCCTGTTAAGTTTCTATTTTATGGGAATGTCAGTAGTTCACCTCCAACCCCAATTACTCATCAAAAGTCAGCAATTAGAACTAGAAAAACTTCAGTCCCAGACACCACTCTGCTCCCTTACTGAAATCTTTGAACATGTTAAATATCAAGTCTCTGCACATATTTCTAAGTGTTCTCTGTATCTATGAACTCTGAACTGCAATGCCAGTCCTGACGGTAAGAGCTTCCTTGAGGGCTGTAATCGAACTCATGGGCACCACATGAGAAACAAATATTTTTTTGATATTCCTAGAGTGAGACTCAACCAAAGCAGAAATACTACGCAAACCAAGGGTCCCAAATTGTGGAATGAGCTCCCAAATGTCAGTACAAGCTGTGTGTCTCCCAACCAGTTTAAAAGAGAGACTAGGAAATATTTCCTTAATATCGTGTTACTAGTTTCACTCACATTTTCCCATCGCAAATAGCTACTATTTGTGTATTACTGTTATCTTAAATTATATTGACTAAAAATTCATGTCTTTCTTTATTAAGTGTTATCTAATTAATACATCTAGTTTTGTTAAATTGCGTACTCAAGTAATTTATATCTTACTTGCTTATTGTTGAGTGTTTAACCCCATTAAAATGTCAATTTTACTGATTTACTGTATGTTGTGTTATGTTCAAATGGCTTTACTAAAATACACCTGTTTATTCTTTTATTAATAATGTTAAAAAACGACTTCTGTACCGTTGCTAGAACTAGACTCAATACTGTAGTAGTCTATGCCTGCCATCATTAAGTATATCGGATATCATTTGTTATAACATTCTCACAAATATAAACTTATTTCAATTTCAATTTCTCGCAAATGTTAACTTACCTCTGTTTTAGTATTAAATGTTTACTTCATTATACCTATAAATTATTTTTATCTTAAATATTGTACGTTTTGTCAGAAACGCTGTGCGTAGGCTTCATTTTCTGCGCCACGCTGTATCTGCAAGTGTCTTGTGTTCGTTGTGCTCACTTTCTTATAAATAAATTATTATTATTATTATTATTATTATTATTATTATTATTATTATAACATGGGGAGGGACCTCGATACAAGCGAGGATAAGGCTTCAAGGCTTCCTGTCCATGACAATAGGAATTATTTTCCAGAAAATTTCCCTCATTTTATGTCGTTATATATATACAGTATAGTGGTCCACTTTCTCCTTACCGTCTGAGGTTAAATGTCCATGTTGCCTTACCATCTTCTTCTGATAACTGCTTACTTTAAATTAAAATTTTGTCTCGAGGAGCAAATTTACTGAAGTAAATGAGAGCGTAGTATGGGAGTGAAGACACGCCGACATGTTTCCCTCCAACAACAAACACTCCGCTGGGGTGTTCATCCCGTCACTTGTACCCAGACTCAGCTGGGACGTGTTTCACTGTCTCAGGTCAACACTGTCAAGCTACGTGGTCAACACTGTCCAGGTACGTGCCCACCTCCCTCGTCCCTTGTACTTTACACACATAACAACATGAGATTCAAGGAAACTACAGAAGGCCTTTTGGCCCATACGAGGCAGCACCTATTTATATCCTACCAAACTCATTCATATATATATATATGTCTAACCTACTCTTGAAACAATCAAGGGATCGTACTTCTATTATGCTACACGGTAATTGGTTCCACAAACCAACAACCCTGTTATCGAATCAGTATTTACCCAGGTCTTTCCTAAATCTAAACATCCAGTTTATGGCCATTGTTTCGTGTTCACCCAAGATTTTCTTGCAGTATTATTTCAGCATGTTACCTGATGGTGCTACACTCGCCTCCTGAGTGACTGTCAATGAGCCCTGCACACAGAGGTTGACAAGGCGCCTTTGTTCACCCAGCAGTATTGGGAACCTGGTTGTAAACAGATTGATCGGTCATGTTCCAGGGAAACTAGTAAGGTAACGCTTACCATGAGCTTTGGGAAGGGAAAGCTCTGAGCCTGCTAACAGGAGCCAAAAGTGATATGCTCCTTGTGCTCACCTGTGTTAAAAAAAAGTAAAATGTTCTACAGTATATTTACAGAGTATGCTCGAAGTAATGCTCAAGAACTCTGACCTAGCAAGTCTTAAAATTAATTATACATCACATGTTGCGACGAAAATGTCCTATTGGCAGAATTATTCAAAAGTGGAAAAAGACAGGAAATTATCAAGTAAGTGCACTACTCAAAGCACTGAGCCTAGACTGATCTGACTGCTAAGATTGCCTTACGAATCAACCATGTCTGCAGGAAATAGAAGCCATCAAAGTGTACTTGCAGATGTGCTGGAGGGACAGGAGAGTCAGTCACAGCTTACATAGTAAGTGGTATTTGATGCAGAATGGTTTCTCATGCAAGGCAAACAAACTAAAGAGACAGGTTTAAGGTCATATTTTTAGACACGTCTCCACGCAGATGCTTTGGGAACACAGGAGAACATGGGGACATGACTAGGTGAGCACCTCAACCAGTATAATTACCACCTGAGGATTTCCCTCCTAAGCCAGTGAACAACAAGAGGGACTGCTAAAGAACAGGACTCTCGTAAGATCCACAGGACAATGACTAGGGTCCCTGCAACACCTTTGTGATCAACTCTTCTCAACACTCTACTTCCAGTGTTTACATGAACACTTTTCCCAACATGCTAAAGCTCTTCGTCGTCGAACTGAAGATGTGAAAAAGAAGGCTGGAAAATATAACATCATTCTTGTGGCTTCCTCTGGAAATTTTCAGGAAGTGATCCTCTGGGAAACTGTAGGGTCAGGATATGAAGAAGCAGCTCAACCCGGAGACTTGGAAATAAGACTTGCAGGCATCTTGGCAGACTTTATAAGACAACTTCTCTATTGATAACGTATTTCAGATCATTCTAGAGTGCACTCATGCAATGCTTAACAATAGAAGTCACTACTGCAAGTACTGCAAGATGTTAACAGACAAAGAAGGAAGATGTCATCCAATCTGTGTTACTGTATTTTGGTTCACAAAATATTTGTGACATATCTGTGTGTTCGGGGCCTGAAAGCTGAGTGGACAGCGCTTTGGATTCGTAGTTCTGAGGTTCCGGGTTCGATCCCCGGTGGAGGCGGAAACAAATGGGCAGAGTTTCTTTCACTCTGATACCCCTGTTACCTAGCAGTAAAGTAGGTACCTGTGAGTTAGACAGCTGCTACGGGCTGCTAACAACATCCAAAACAAAAACCTTTTTGTGTGTAACAAAAAAGTGACCGGGCCGCGAGGACGCTAAGCCCCGAAATTACCTCAAGATAAGCTCAAGAAGATAACCTCGGTTGTGTTTTGGTACAGTATTCGCCAAAATCAGAATTCCAAGAAGATGTAACTCTGTGAGCCATAGCTGTAGAAAGGAATATGAAGAGGTAATTGAAATTAACAACATTCTCATCACAAAAAATATTGACTTCTCTCAAATTTTGTTGAGGTGTTTAGTCATTCAACTTTTTATGTTAAGTGATGAGGCCGGGCCCCTCCTACACTACTGTTCCTAGCACCTTCACCAGCCACGAGACACTATCACTACATCTGACGTTGTTGTTACAGTACAGATCTTGACCTGTAATACTTGACCTGCAACACTTGACCTGCAACATCTGACCTGCAATAATTGACCTGTAACACTTAACCTGCAACAATTGACCAGCAATACTTGACCTGTAACACTTGACCTGTAACTCTTGACCTACAACACTTGATCTGCAACACTTGATCTGCAACTCTTGACATGTAACACTTGACCTGCAACATTTGACATGTAAAACTTGACCTGTAACACTTGACCTGCAACACTTGATCTGCAATACTTGACCTGCAAAATGTGACCTGTAACACTTGACCTGCAACACTTCCACACGTCATCACCTCGTTGCTCAGTGCTTCTCAAGAGGCTTCTGGTGCCTGGCGTATTATAACTTTCACTATTCGTATATAAAGCAGAGAGATTATCATTATTCTTGACTGGCCAGAGATTAAATTTGAAAGTAATCTATTCAAGATAATCTTTTACGTTTAAGGTCATTACAGATCAATCATCATCCTCAATAAAATGTTCTCTAAGCTTGGTGTTGCTCTATATACTGTAGCCTCATTCTTAAAATTATTAAAACATATTTGTATTCCTCATTCGGCACTGTACTCTATGAAATACTACTTCCAACCTTCCTAAACAGCTGTATTTTCTGTTCAATGATCAACACGACCTTCAATGGGCTGTAAGTAGAAACCTTGATCAACACAGAACTAACTGTACGTGCGTTCCGAACAAGCATTTTGGGAGGATACTTCGTACCCATTTCATATATTCGTATATTTCAATAAATCCAGGGGTGTGAGGGAAGATAATGCTCGACTGGCCATGCCACCCTAAGAGCTATGTCACCAGTGCCGTGGAATATGCGCAGCTGCGGGCCACTCACACCAGCTGCACCACTCGTAGGAGCTGTGGCAACTGTGGCAATTTTGGCACTAGTAAACCCAAGCTTGCAAAGTGACCAGTGTACGAGACAGTATACGCACCACGGTCTGAACCTCAAGTGTTTGAGTATGTGATGCATTTAAAGAATTCAGATGAAAGGTGAATGACCACACTTAAACAAAATGCTGCCATTGGTGACAGGAAGAGAGCAGAAAGATATCCCTTATAAATCTACTGAGTTTTATTGTAGAATAAATAGTAAATAGATTATTAGAAGCATTATATATGAAAACAAATGACTGTATTTTGTTGTTGTTGACAGTTCTGGTAATTGCTGGTTGGATGGTTATTGATGACTCAATAAATACATAAACCATTAGTAAAACATAATATATATTTTATTCCTAAACATTATTTCGACTACACATCAAAACAAAAAATGATCTCCAAAGAGAAACTTAGTCAACTAAGCATCGCCAACACTCAGCACCGATCAAGCCTCATGTCCCCGTAATTTACCTTACTTATCAAGTACAGAATTTCAGAATACTGTACAGGTCTTTGGGCGAGACGTGCATACAACCTGCTCACATTTGGCACATGTAACAACCGGGGAATACACTCACGTTTTCTTGTGCCTTCCTAAGGCATACTGCCTCTTCTGCAACTCTGTCAAGGCATAATCTCATTTCTAAACACAGCCAAGGCATACTCCCATTTCCGGAACACTACCAAGGCATATTTCCACTTCCAGAACACTACCAAGGCATATTTCCACTTCCAGAACACTACCAAGGCATACTCCATCACTACCAAGGCATACTCCCTCTACTCCATCACTACCAAGGCATACTCCCACTTCTACAACCCTACCAAGGCATACTCCCACTTCTACATCACTACCAAGGCATACTCCCACTTTTACATCACTACCAAGGCATACTCCCTCTTCTACATCCCTACCAAGGCATACTCCCTCTTCTACATCCCTACCAAGGCATACTCCCTCCTCTACAACCCTACCAAGGCATACTCCCACTTCTACATCCCTACCAAGGCATACTCCCACTTCTGCATCCCTACCAAGGCATACTCCCTCTTCTACATCCATACCAAGGCATACTCCCTCCTCTACAACCCTACCAAGGCATACTCCCTCTTTTACATCACTACCAAGGCATACTCCCACTTCTACATCACTACCAAGGCATACTCCCTCCTCTACAACCCTACCAAGGCATACTCCCTCTTTTACATCACTACCAAGGCATACTCCCACTTCTACATCACTACCAAGGCATACTCCCTCCTCTACAACCCTACCAAGGCATACTCCCACTTCTGCATCCCTACCAAGGCATACTCCCACTTCTGCATCCCTACCAAGGCATACTCTTACTTCCAGACCACTCCCTCTTCTGCATCACTATCAAGGAATTCTCCCACTTAATTGCCCTTGTTCAGTAACTTGCCTTGCTTTCAGGGTTTTCATCACTAACTACATATATTTCAACAAAAGGAAAATTTTTGATCATTGCAAAGTATTACAAGAGTCCTATCATAAAATACTGAAAAGATTTTATAATTTGTAATACATACATCCAGGAGCACTTTTCTATATTCAGCATTTAACAATGGGGTACAAATGAGGGAGGGATCAAGATGTAGTCAAGTACTGAACATGTTTGAGATGAGTAGTGTATAAGTGGACAGTCTGACTTGTAAAGGCCAACAGAGCTGTCACTGCTGCCGTGGCTGACCCTTGTGTCCAGGATGGTGCTGCCGAGTGTTCTGTCCTTTGTCAAATGTGTCTATTTCAACAACTCTCACATTTCCTCACTTATCACATCATCTAGTACTAATTCTGGCTACCAAACTGTAGGATCCTCTCATCTTTATTATTACAAGGAATTGACCATTGTATGAGAGCGCAAACATGTGAATGCTGCCACTGCAATCATTAACCACACTGCAGGAGTGTACGACGCTCAACTAGCAACTCTCCGTGCATCAGTGTTCGGCACGTATCACAACTCCAAACACAGTACATGTCCCGTACAATCTCGGAAGCATCAACTACAATCACACAGTCTAATATCATGGTCATTCCTTTACAACTACATGTTGGCAACTATAACACATAATATTATTTTTATGAACACAACAATGCATTATACAAAAATATAAATTATAAAAAATATTATTTTGCTTTCATGGAGTCCATAATTGATTAAGTCGTGTTTAGAGAAAATGTAACATATATTCACTATATAAATGACAAAATACTTCCCAATGATCTTGGAAAAATCAAATATGCAGAAAGCAAATGACAGTATGTATATATATATATATATATATATATATATATATATATATATATATATATATATATATATATATATATATATATATATATATATATATATATAATATATATACATATTATTAAATATGACCGAAAAAGTAAGATTAATAATTCTAACACGAATTTTCTCAATATTTCTTATGTTTCTTTTTACTGTCGATGGTAATTGAAAAATCAATTCTCCAAAATTCATTTGTATTTCTAGTCTGACGCGACGCCTGAACGCGTTTTGTAATAACTTATTGCATTTTCAAAGACTTTAGTTTACACACACAACTGTAACCTGTAAACACGCCATTTGCTTCCATATTTATACTCGCATTTGGGTGAGGTGATATGGTGCAACAGTTTTGGATGAGGTGAACAAACTTGTGACAAACACAAGACAGAACACGGAACAATGGGGTATTAATTGGATACATGAGAGCATAAGAATGGAAGTAACTGCAAAGGGCCTATTGGCCCATACTTCCTCTTGATGCTTCTATATTGGTACGGAGTCTTGAAGTGGGTAGAATATAGTTGTACATTAATTGGCTGTTGATTGATGGTGTTGAATCAATCAACAAATGGCGTGTTTACAGGTTACAATTGTGTGTGTAAACTAAAGTCTTTAAAAATGTAATAGGTAATTACGAAACGCGTTCAGGCGTCGCGTCAGACTAGAAATAAAAATGAATTTTGGAGAATTGATTTTTCAATTACCATCGACAGTAAAAAGAAACATAAGAAATATTGAGAAAATTCGTGTTAGAATTATTAATCTTACTTTTTCGGTTATATTTAACAACATATGTTTACAAGAAAGACTGCTAACATATATATATATATATATATATATATATATATATATATATATATATATATAATACATACAGTAAGTGCTTTGAAAGACAACTTTGATTTGTTATAATAGATTATTTAATATTATATATAATAGTTTTAGGCTAAAATCGCAGGAGCAAATATCGAAAATTCTATTGCAAAGTAATATTCTGTATTTATTGATTCAAACCTTAAAACGTAGACTTTACACTACATATGTTATGTCTAAACTAAAAAGCGTATAATTTGAAAATGACATGAAATGATTTGAATGTGGGTACTTGTGGGACCACTGTCCAGCCGGCCACCTTGCCCAGGAGTGCGCCTCAGCACGGAGGAACACAAACTTATCACTGGTATTATTTATAAGTCAGCTAATACTCTTGTGCTACAGTATTGTAAAGACACCTCCTTCAGCTTGTGAAGTTCATCACTAACTACTGAATTGTATGTTCAAGTGAGGCTAAAAATCTTTTCCACTTATATTACAATATGCGTTTCTTTATCAGTGACCTGTGTTAAAATCATAACACACTTAACCGCTAATGTAAACCGTATCTGGAAGTCTGCATTATCTATGAGGGCCAACTTAGGGAATGGGCAGACAGACTCAACCGAGAAGGGTATTGTGATGTCCCACTGTTTATACTCATAGGTAAGTGTATGGAGACCCCGTAGGTATGAGACACTGGCCTCCACACTGAGCCAGGCGCTACAACCCCAGGGACACCTTTACATTTGAACTCTTTGATAAGTGATACTGAGAGTAATACTAGACGCTCTCTTAAGCTTCACCTAGTTACAAAACCACACATGAGGCTGACTGTAACCTCTAGAGGTTACAGTCTTTGTTAGTCTAATATTGTTTACTATACAAGTTACATGAACTACAAACTATTATTCAACACAATGCATGATTTGAGTGGTAAACTCACACCACATGAAGACTTTGCAAAAGACTTTTCCACGCAGTCAGTAGATAGTAAGCATGTGTGTGTAGAGTGTACACACCCAAACCCACAGTCACATCTGCACCCACACACACACATCTACTTCAAGATGAATACGATAAAACATTGGTATGATTTATCTTAATATAGGTCTACAGTATATTATTTTGCGATTAGTTGCTATGTGCACACACACACGTAACTTTCTTTCTAACAAAAGCAATAAACATATACGGTATTTAGATTTGATGTGCACTAAAACATAATTCTGCATACTAAATGTTGAATGCCAGACATACAACTCATCCCAGTACTTACAGTACAGAATATGCAAAACTTGACTATCAATGTTAATTTATTCTACAATATTTAAAACTTTGTTAACACATGAAACATAATGTTATAAATACATAAGACATAAATCTAGCATGATGAACAAACCCCCTTCCCCCCCCCTCACCCCTCCTAGTTCATACCAACATACAAATCAATATTCACTTCAAGAATGATTCAGCAGACGACACACACTATTCATCTTCTATTCATCCCGCTCATGTGCTGGCCGCTGGAGTGGGTCTCATACTCACAACATAGACATATGCCCTTGTTCACAACTAATACATCATTAGATCAACAGGTTAATAGAAAAAAGATAAACATTGTGAAATGATTATTACATATATATTTGGTTTGAATCAGAGCTTTCTTTATATTACAAAATTATTTATTGTCACATAAGACTTAGTTTAGGCAGCCATTTCAAAATAACAAATGCATCAGTAATATATATTAACTTACAAAAACAATCACAAGATTTAGCATAAATCTGATTTACAAATTTACTCATAACACAGATGCACCTTCAACACCAACCTGTTCAGTATCTGGCACAACACCTGACTCAGGCACACACACACACACACACACACACACACACACACACACACACACACACACACACACACACACACACACACACACACAACACATGTCATCCATAAAACAGGTACTCTAATGTAACTTTCAAAAGGCTCTGAAACCTCCCATTTCTGTAAGGGATTCTTACATTTATTAATGCCACCATTTCCTACTAAAATTGCATAAAAGGTCTTCTTTGAACGAGTCACACAGCAGCCGATACATGTGATAATCATATTTATCTCATTTAGTAATTATAAACTACTACACATGGGAGAGTTAGGCCATTACATATGTGACAGCAGCACACATCAGACACACTACCTGTTAAGCTTGGCAGCCACGGCAGCTCTTTCGAAGCTCTGTATGACTTCAGCAACCATATACCGATCTTGTTCCAACATACAAGCAACAAGGAAAGCACAGATAAAAACACTAATTTCAATCATAGAGTTCACTTGTACCCTCAGTACAAACTAAAATAACTGGACACACAGATAATTCCCGTCCTTGCTATATAAAAATGTTGTACTCTACTGCACTACGAGGTCGGTGGTGGTGAGGGCTTGTGTCTACACCCGCCCCTTGCCAGTCACCTTCAACCACCCGCAGTACCTCTATCTGGAGCCAGACACAAAGTAACTGAGTTCATGGCTTTGTGCGGGAGGACGAACAAGCAGTGATACGGGCGATTCTAACTGCAGTTGGGGGCCTCCCCAATGAGTTGAGCAGCCTCACTGGTAGGGTTTACGGCGGTGCTGCTGCATGCGCTCTAGGGAGGCTGGGCGAGCCATGTGAACGCCCGCAGTGAAGTACTCAGAGTGAGCCGGGGCAAACACACTTTGGTGGGGTTGGAAGGTGCCAGTAGGAAGCGCCATTCCCGATGGCGACCAATATGAGGTTGGAGCATACCCAGATGCTGACGGAGATGATGTTGTAGTCTGGGTCAGCACTTGGGAAGGTGAGGTGGTGTGGTACGTAACCAAACCCTCGCTAATGGTCACCTGAGGCTCGAACGCCATAGGTGGCATGGTAGGCAGGTCACGGTGAAGGGGAAGCGGGGAGTCAGCCTGTAGCCGTACCCCGGCTCCCAGTGCCGCATCTGCCGGTATACGAGCATGAATACCACCCGCCGTCTGTGTCACGGTGAGTGACATGGGTTGGGACGCCACCTGGACGCCAGAGTGTCCACTGTGAGACACCACAACAGATATGGGAGGCAGTTGCTGTTGGGTGGTGGCTAGGTCCATCACTTCATCCTGTGGGGCCACATCCTTGTCTCGTGCTGCCAGTGCTTCCTGAAGGATATCCTCTCGCCCTTCTCGTCCGGTTTCATTACCACTCATTATGCCAGAAGATGACATGCCAGTGACACTTCCTACCTTATCTTTCTTGTCTTTCTTTTGCGGCAGTTTGCGGATCGTCACTTCGGACTCGTTGATATTGGACCCATTAACACCATCGGGAAGAGATGCAATGCCTTTCTTTTTACGCGGCGTCCTTATACCCTTGCGTCGTGTGCGTTGCTGCACCTGACGCAACTCATCCTCTGTGAGTGGAGTGACAGTGATGGCCTTTAACTTACTCTCAAGCACGTTCTTGACGTCGGCTTCGGTGATCTCGCCGCGTTTGGCAGCGGGCAGGTGACGCTTGAACACGTGGCGCCGCAGGTTGCGTGCCTGCTTGATGATGCCCATACACAGCGGACACTTCATGGGGCGGTCCGACGGCGCAGTAGCCTGCACAGCGTTAGCGATTGCCATCAAGGCGGACACATCTGAAAAGAGACGGCGGGCGGGGGTGAAAACGGGGAGAGGCGCCAGTAGGCAGCTGCACACCTACACTACACAACACTACCCAGGGCCTTGCGTCTGAACACTACACAAGTACAGTACCACGGGCCAGGATCCCAACAGCAGAGTACCTCAGGCTGGGCGGCAACCATTCAACTGCCGCCTGTCACTGCCTCGATATCACATCTTGCATCGCACGCCTACCATGTAAACATCAACCCATTACCTTACGCACCATACCAAGCTAGAATACCTACCATTAATTCACGAAGCTTCTGTTATGTATGGATAAACATTACACAATTGAAACCATTTTAGCCAGTTTTAGCTTTATTCATATGAAAACAGTGTATATACACATTAGATGGGACAAAATATATTTACAAAAAAACCTTACATGAAATGTGATATCACTTACTATAAAGTTTTGTAGGTAGCTATTTAAATGAATTGGCACTGATCTACGCTTTGTGAGAACCTCAGCGCCCTACCTTATGCGCTCAAGCTTTAAAAAGGAGTGTTAGGCGGGCCGTAAAACAGGTTACTGGAGAATGATGAGGGGTGGGAACTACACAGGTGAGGTGAGGTTTCGCCTACACACCTGAAACAACACTGCTCTATATATATACTCGAGTAGGTATATGAGTGAATTTGACAGTTATATATACCTGGAGCGTGAATAACGCAGCCATGCCGGAGCAAATAACTTTCGTAAGAGTCAAGACTGCTTTATGTTTTATAGGTTTTGCAAAAACTCTTTACTGGCAAAAATATATCTTGTTTGAGACTGTAATTTATGCATAGCTTTTAGTTATACACTATTCAATATGAATAATTATAGAACCAAACGCCATGTGCAAATATGAAAAGCATATATACAATTTAAACATTTAAATGTTTGTCAATGAGTGGTTCTTAATGCTTGCTTTCAAAGTTGCTAGCAAATCTTTTCACCAATTATAAATTGGATAGCAACAATTACATAAAATATTTGACTGGTGAAAACATATTCATCATTTAATGCTAGTAAATAGCATTTAAATAACAATAATTAACATGCCTCTTGTGACATTATCACTAATATATCTGATTAATTAATATACAGTACTATAATTTTATATATGCATCTCCTATTTTTACACAGGCTTTGCATTTGCAATATGAAATATTAAATAATTTACTGTTCTTAGAAATTAATATAGTAGTATATTCCTTCCTTATGAGCGGAAAATGATTTACGCGTTTCAATATTTCGTGGATTAGATATAAGATTTGTATCCATAAGAATTCTTTTGAAAAGGTCTATAAATATATATTGTTTAAAATACTTATGTTGCTGTTGGCAAGGTGTTCCAATAGGCCGGCTAAATACTTCAAGCCGAGTTATCTATTGACAGAAGTATTCAGAACTCCAGCTATATATATTTTAGTGCCAATTTAGCACCCCCATCCTCCTGTGAAGAGAGTACTCTTTGTCACTATGTGGACGAACGTACAAATATCGACGTGGTGGACAAATAAAAAGTAGAATTTGGTACTACTCACTTTATAGTCTGGAAAAAAGCTAAAAACCAAACGTAAATATTCCTTGGCCTAGTATAGCATATATATGTACTATATTAGGCCTCAGATAGTGTGTATTAGGCCTAAGATGGCTAGGTTAGGTTTCATTAGCAACAAATATAGAACATATTCCAGTTTGTCCAAATGCAATAATCCAAAAGTCTACTTTCTATTGGTCCATCACGTCCATATTTGTACGATCGGGCAAACAGTTACTAGAAGTATTTTCATTTTAGGAGGATGGGTCGTGTCAATGTTATTGTTATACTCACTCCAGTATATATACTCATTGTACAAGAAACATATGGGGCGCTCCTCTACCACATCCCGAGATAAAAGTATGTTTGTAAGATGAATGGCCACTTAATGTCACTGTGTTGCACAGACAGGCCTCAGTGGGTGGTGATTTTTGTAGATGGCTTCACCAAGAGAGCCTCCCACGCTGCCGCTGGCTCCGCTGCCTTATGACACACCTCGCCACCCGCGGGTGGGCCACGCAGGAAGGAACCAGGAACCACCTTCACTGACTGACACTGAGTTAGTACCAACAGCATGGGAGGCTATGGTTTTATCTTGCGTGAATGGACTCGGGTGTGAGCACATCGCGTCTGGAGATTGGTGTAGATGTGGCCACAAACAGCGCAGGTCCCCGCCAGCCCCGCCGCGTGCTTCTGGTGGACATGACGGGACCGACTTTGCCGGTTGGTGAAGCACTTATCACAGAAGGGGCATAAGTAGGTCTTGGGCCGGAGCACCACGCGTGGGTACCAGACGGCGTCCCCGCCGTAGCCACCGTCGCCGCCGTAGACACCGCCACCTGCAAGAGACACGGCGTAAGGGCGGGTGGCGGCCTCCCAGCGTGAGACTCAAGCAAGCAGCAGCAGCAGCAGCCAGGCCAGGGCCAGCCGACCAACCGAGGAGGGAGGGGGTGGGGGAGCTAGGCTAGTCTACGGCAATAAGAACCGAATGATGATCAACATGCACAGGGATAAAGTAAACCATTCAACGACAACGGCAGGCAGGGCCTCACCGTTATCTGCCTCATACCCACCACCTCAATCTACTTCTCTTAGTTATACCTACTCTAGCGCCACTTATGTACATGGGGAATCCAGTGATAGCTGCCAACTTCTGATGTGATCCTGAGAAAATTTCTTCGACAACCAAAATGCTGTTTTTTTATATTAAAACGTGATTTGAATTTTCTAATGTCGCAATTTGAATTGCAATGAAGCCATTTATCTGGTAGTATCACACGAGAAAAGGGTTAATATCTGTATACATTGTTATTCTTCTCCAGATAATACAGTAGATATGCAAATACTAGCACACGCACGCACGCACGCACGCACACACACACAATCTGTACATCAGTTGATTGACAGTTGAGAGGCGGGACCAAAGAGCCAGAGCTCAACCCCCGCAAGCACAATTAGCCGAGTGTACACACACACACACACGCCAATACATACATAAAATTAAACATACCAGAAAAACAAGAAATGACTGAGTGAAAACAGGGAACACGCAATAGGCTATGTTTGCAGTCAACCATGCACCCACAGCTTAAAACTCATATTCTTGCATCACCATTCACAAACACACACACACACACACATACACATACACACTTAACTCAGACACATGCACAAACTCGCCCTACGTACACATAAACCCTCACGCGCACACAAACACCAATACAATAGTGTACACAGCCTCAAAAGTTTATGTATGAACACATCCCATATCCTCACTGTTATTCATCAAGTTTATCTTCGACATAATCTATTATTTTAAAATTACTCCAGTATCAGCATCATTTCCGGTTCTAAAGAAATTGAATAATATTATAAATGAGATACGTGTTAAGGAGGATAGAAATAGCCTAAGCTACTCTATTCTTTTTGAGATAAATTTGATTGTCTCAATAAACGTATTTGAACTTGAACTTGAGATGTGTGTTGCTAAGTATAGTTGTGTTGTCAAATAGTTATTTATTTTATACAAGAAGGTACATTGAGTTGTGAGAATGCATAACATTGATGTTATTACATTCTTGCAAAGCCACTAACACATAATGCGTTTCGAGCAGATATTGTTGTGTTGGCTACTATGGTTGTGTTGGCAACTATGGTTGTGTTGGCAACTATGGTTGTGTTGTCAACTATGGTTGTGTTGGCAACTATGGTTGTGTTGGCACCTATGGTTGTGTTGGCAACTATGGTTGTGTTGGCAACTATGGTTGTGTTGGCAACTATGGTTGTGTTGTCAACTATGGCTGTGTTGTCAACTATGGTTGTGTTGGCAACTATGGTTGTGTTGTCAACTATGGCTGTGTTGTCAACTATGGCTTGTGTTGTCAACTATGGCTTGTGTTGTCAACTATGGTTGTGTTGGCAACTATGGTTGTGTTGTCAACTATGGCTGTGTTGTCAACTATGGTTGTGTTGTCAACTATGGCTGTGTTGTCAACTATGGCAGTATTGCTCTTCAGATCTCCCAAGTGTCTTCCTCCTAAGAACACAGCCCCGCCCTCTCCCTATCCTTCCTCGGAAAGCTAAACAGGAACTTCTAAGATACTTGTATGCCAGCCCGTCATATAACACCCACCCAACACTACGCAACACCTCCAGCAGGGTCCTTCATCTCTCGCTGCAGCTGTTGACACATGAGAATGGTCTGAGAGAGATGTCGACAACGACATTGGGGTACCTGGGGCCAGATTCACAAAGCAGTTACGCAAGTACTTACGAATGTGTACATCCTTTCCTCAATCTTTGACGGCTTTGGTTATATAAGCTCACCTGGCGTTCCGCGAGCGCTTTGTCATGGGTTCGTATCCTGGCCGGGGAGGATTTACTGGGCGCAAATCCTTAACTGTAGCCTCTGTTTAACTCAACAGTAAAATGTGTACTTGGTTGTAAAAACGATTCTTCGTGGGGATCGTATTCCAGGGACCTGCCCGAAACGCTAAGCGTACTAGTGGCTCTACAAGAATATAACAACTCTTGTATATATATATATATATATATATATATATATATATATATATATATATATATATATATATATATATATATATATATATATATATATATATATATATTATTAAGCAGTTTACAAGCATGAAAACTTCCCAATCAACTGTTGTTATTGTTATAAACAGCCTCCTGGTGTTTCGGAGCTCATTAACTGTTTAATAACTGTAAACAAAGCCGCCAAAGATTGAGAAAAGATGGGCAGGTTCGTAAGTGCTTGCCTAACTGTTTCGTGAATCTGGCTCCTGGTTGTTACACGACTGGCAGGTCGTATTCCAGGAAAGTAGTGGTTACTGGGTATGGCTTACCACGAGCTATGGGACGGGATCTGCCTGCTAGCAGGAGTCTGTTCCTGTACCCCACCTGCTGGATGGCGGCCAGTGACTATCCTTTATACCTATTTATACCTACCTGCTAATTTCCCCCTCTTATGCTTAACATAGACATATATGAATATAATCGCGATATTTTGAATAGTTTGGCGTTATTAATCATTGAATTATGTATGGTGTCACTCGTTGTGGTGTTTGTGGTGTCAGTGATTGTGGTCACTAGTTGTGGTGTCAATGGTTGTGGTGTCAATGATTGTGTTGTCCTTGAGTGTTGTGTCACTGATTGTGGTGTTCCTGGGAGTTGTGATACGGGTGTGGTGTCAATGGTTGTGGTGTCACTGACTGTGGTGACAGGTCTGGTGTGATATTAACCCCCAGATCTTTCTCTCGTCCTGACTCCTGAAGGATTTCCTCTACCAGCTGATACCTTGTGTTTGGCCTCCTGCCTCGAGTTAAACTCTAGTAGTCATTTATTGGACCATTTCTTCAGTCTGTCCAAGTCATCCTGTAGCCTCTCGCTGTCCTCTGTCATAATCCTCCTCATAATTTTAGCATCATCAGCAAACATTGAGAGGAATGAGTCTATACCTTCTGGAAGATCATTTACGTATATCAGAAATAGGATAGGTCCGAGTAGAGAACCCTGCGGAACTCTGCTGGTGACAACACGCCAATCTGAGGTCTCACCCCTCACAGTAACTCTCTGCTTCCTGTTGTTTGGGTACTCTCTTATCCATTGGAGCACCCTACCACTTACTCCAGCTTGTTTCTCCAATTTATGCAACAGTCTCTGCGGTGTCACTGTGTGTGGTGTCACTGGGTGTGGTGTCACTGGGTGTGGTGTCACTGTGTGGTGTCACTGTGTGGTGTCACTGTGTGTGGTGTCACTGTGTGTGGTGTCACTGTGTGTGCCAACTTGAGAAAACGCATTGTTTTCTCTTTCAAAATATCATTGTCTTTCGTTAATTTAATTTAACGCTGGTTAAAAAGAAAGTGTTGTACACACTTAAAGCTACAATTAACAGAACTAAATATCTATAAATAAATTCAGGTTACCGAGATATGGTATTTTGCATGTTGCATAACACTGCTTTTAATGCTCTATGGTACTTGGCCAGGTATGTTAGTCAAGCCCTTACTTGTTGAGCGCGCACACACACACACACACACACACACACACACACACACACACACACACACACACACACACACACACACACACACTGAACCGTCAATCAACTGGTGTACAGATTCCTGAGCCTACTGGGCTCTATCATATCTACATTTGAAACTGTGTATGGAGTCAGCCTCCACCACATCACTACTTAATTCATTCCATTTGTCAGAGCAGTTAACAAATAGAATGCATTAAGAAGTGATGTGGTGGAGGCTGACTCCATACACAGTTTCAAATGTAGATATGATAGAGCCCAGTAGGCTCAGGAATCTGTACACCAGTTGATTGACAGTTGAGAGGCGGGACCAAAGAGCCAGAGCTCAACCCCCGCAAGCACAATTAGGTGAGTACACACACACACACACACACAAAGGGGGCCTCGCGATTGAGTGGACAGCACACAGGGGGTCGTAGTCTTAAGGACCCGGGTTCGATTCCCGGCCGAGACAGAAACAAATGGGCAGAGTTGCTTTCACCTGATGGCCCTGTGCACCTAGCAGTAAATAGGTTCATGGGAGTTAGACAGCTGCTACAGGCTACTTCCTGGGGATGTGTGTGTGTGTGTGTGTACTCATCTATTTATACTCACTTATTTGTGCCTGCACGATCGAGCTCTAGCTCTTGGACCTCGGTTTTCTAGCCGTTGTTTGTCTAATACAATGACTCCTGACCTATTTCCCTATCATACCTGCTTTTGAGGTTATGAATGGAGTTAGCTTCTACAATCTCTTACTTTAAGTCATTTCATTTACTCACTACCCTTATGCTGTGTGTGTGTACTCACCTGGTACTCACACACACGCTCCTCACCTGCGTGTGTGTGTGTATGTGTGTGTGTGTGTGTGTGTGTGTGTGTGTGTGTGTGTGTGTGTGTGTGTGAGAGAGAGAGAGAGAGAGAGAGAGAGAGAGAGAGAGAGAGAGAGAGAGAGAGAGAGAGAGAGAGAGAGAGAGAGAGAGAGAGAGAGAGAGAGAGAGAGAGGGGGGAGGGGGGGGTAGTAGACATAATAGATGAAAAATAGACTGGTTAGTGAGCGGGGTCCAAGAACTAACAGCTGGATGCTGCAGGCACAAATAGTAAATACACCTATCCACACACACCCAGACACACATCCATACTCACACCCACACGCACATACTCACACCCACACTCAGAGGAACATTGCATCAGTGAATATTGCAACAATCCTCGAGCCTTGTTAGGAAAGACATAAACAGAAGTGATAAAGGTATTGATGGTGTAATAAAAGACTGCTACGAATATCTTATTTATTTAAAGTATACATACCATAGTAACATCACAGACTACAGAAAATGAGATCTGGCACTTAAAGCAATGTCTTACAAAGGTTCACAACTACAAGCATTCTGGGTATACAAAATATAACTACTCCGGAACTGGAATGCTCTGTTACAGTGTGCATAAGGAACCTGTGTCGCACTACGGAGGCAACAATCCAAGACTAGCACAACTTTGGCCACCACGTGGGTCCCAAGCGCTTCTAAACTGGCAGTAAGTAAGCATGTGGGAGTCTACACCAAGTCATTACTACAGCTAATGAGGGCGGGGCTACCTTCCCCCCGCCACACTCACGCCTGGTCCGTGGGCACCTCTTGTTGCAGCTGCTGTTGCTGTTGTTGCAGCATGTCCATCAAGCTCTTGTCTTGTCCGGCCCAGGCCTGGTGCTGGGGGGGCGGGGCCCGGGGCCGCCGCCGGCCAGAGTGGGCCACTGACCGGTGTGTAATCAGACAGTTGCGGTTTTTACACACCTTGCCGCAGATGTCGCACGTCACGGTGGCACCCGGCTGCAGGTGTTGGTCTCGCAGGTGTCGGGTCATGGAACCACGATTAGAGAATGACTTGAAACAGAACATGCACTGGTTGTCCGGGGGCGCCGCCCCTGCCCCCCCAGCATGCTGCTGCCCAGGAGGGGGCGGCCAGGGAAATCCCCCCGCGAAGGCCCCCAATGGGGGCGTATGATGGCCCTGGGTGGGCGGAGCGGGCAGGCCCAGGGGGGCCTCACAGTGTGGGTCCTCGCGGCCTGTAAGATGAGAGACGCCCGTGAGTGAGGCCACCGCCACCACCTGCTACACACACACTAACACTCCACTACAGGGCAAGGCTACTTCCCTACACCCGTCCCCGACACCCAAGTGGGGCCAACACCCACCCCGGCCCCACCCTGGCCCCGCGCCCCGTCACATGAACTGTTGGTACGCCCGCTGTATGTCCACCCCCACGCCTCCCAGGGCGCTCTCTCCCTCACTGGTGTCGACGCTGCTGATGGCTGTTACGGAGACGGGCGGCAGCGGTGACGTGGTGCTGCTGGTTACGGGCGTGGTGGGCGGGAGGGGCGTGGTGTGGTGGGTGGAGAAGGAGGAGTGGTGGTGGGCGGCAGAGTGGGCAGCCAGTAGGAAAGCGGGGTGGGTCTCGTAGCGGAGGTCAGTGGGCAGGAGTGGGCGGTGCAACATGCTCTTGTGCTTGATGAGTGCACCGCGGTTCTTGCACCACTTGCCGCACACCTCACACGGTAACGACCCGGGGTCCACGTGTTTGTCGCGCTCGTGCCGCTTGCGACTCCCAACCGTGGAAAATGCTTTGCCACAAAAGCCGCACCTGCGGCACCACTCACATGTACAGTGACTCGGGTGCGGCTCCCAACCCACGCCGATCTTGCGCTCTGCAAAAAGAGAGAACAACTCTTACGCCCTGGCCTGCAGATGGCCTGTAGGCCGCCCACAGTCTGCCGTGATGCCACAGGCACTAACCCCCCCGCCCACCACCACCACCACCACCACCACCCACCACCACCACCACCACTGCTCCCTCATACCTCCACCAAAGCACCTCCTCCACCAGAAGATATAACGTTCACTACACGTGACCTCCGCCATACTAAGCAAAACCTTTTACAATATAAAAGCTTCTGTTCTATTGTGTTGTGCTCTTCATAGTACTGCGTCCATGCCTGCCTCACGCACATTTCTATCTCCTCTCTCTCTCTGTATATATATATATATATAATATAGTGAGTGGAGGGACTTGAACCGTTCTGGTGATTCCCAGACACGTGCCTTAATCAACTCGGCTACGACAGTACAGAACTAGACCAACCCTTAACTCTACTGAATTTACTGGGAGGCTCTGGATCTCCCTAGTGAATTCCCAGCTTCGGAGCCTCCAAAACCTCCCAGTGAATTCAATAGAGTTCCGAGTTGGTCAACTTGTGTACCATCATGGGCCAGTGGACCAAGGCAGGTGTCTGGGAATCACCAGAACGCGGGTTCAAGTCACTCAATTGCGATATATATATATATATATATATATATATATATATATATATATATATATATATATATATATATATATATATATATATATATATATATATATATATATATATATATATATATATATATTGCGTATGTACATATTTTGGGGTATACACAGAGACATTTATACACACACACGCAGCATTGAACTACAACAATAAAATACAAAACTCGCTTAATCAAACACGGATCTATACCAGACAAATCAAGAGAGGCGATGGGAGGGAGAATTATGAAGAACAGTGACACGGGCAGGCAACCTACAGCCTCCTCCCCCCGGGTGCCATGCAAGAGCAAGGTGGACTGGTCCTGACTTGCCACACACCCAGGCACTCGACCCGGCAGGGAGGAGTGCCACGGGGGAAGGACATAGAGAAATGAGAGTAACTACAGGATACTAATCATATCAAACGACGGGCAGGTTTGCAGTTGGTCAAGAGTTCAATGAAGTAACAGGATGACGAAAATTGGTAATACCTGGGTATGGCAGGTATTGGGCTGGGTATAGGGCGCCTAACAGCTGGGTGGACAGCGCTTCGGATTCCTAGTCCTGAGGTTCCTGGTTCAATTCCCGGTGAAGGCGGAGACAAATGGGCAAAATGTTTCTTTCACCCTGATGCCCCTGTTACCTAGCAGTAAATAGGTACCTGGGAGTTAGACAGCTGCTACGGGCTGCTTCCTTGGGGTGTGTGTAACAAAAAGGAGGCCTGGTCGAGGACCGGGCCACGGGGACGCTAAGCCCCGAAATCATCTCAAGATAATCTCAAGAAGATGGTCTATGACCACCCTCTTATAAACACACACACACAGCCTCGGGGTCGTAGTCCTAAGGGCCCGGGTTCGATTCCCGGCCGAGCCGGAAACACATGGGCAGAGTTTCTTTCACCCTAATGATCCTGTTAACCTAGCAGTAAATTGGTACCTGGGAGTTAGACAGTCGCTACGGGCTACTTCCTGGGGATGTGTGTGTGTGTGTGTAAGTGTGGTAGAAATATATGTAGTAGCTATAATAGAGAAAATAGATTTGTTAGAAAGGCGGGGTCCAAGAACTAATAGCTTGATTCTGCAGACACAAATAGTAAATACACGCATACACACACACACACACACACACACACACACACACACACACACACACACACACACACACACACACACACACACACACAGGAGTTGAAGCATCCTCACCCCCCCCCCACCCACCCACACATATACTATAGAGTCCCCACATTGTTCAGTCCTTGGACCCATACTGTTTCTGATTGATGAGTCTATTCTGGGATAGAGTCTATTCTTCCAGAGGTTCCTCGTTCCTCTCATTGTTTGCTGATGATGCAAAAATTATGAGGAGAATTAAGACAGAGGAAGATAGTATGAGGCTACAATTTTTGTATTTATTATTTACCTGGACAAACTGAATGAATGGTCCAACAAATGGCTACTAAAGTTCGACCTAAGTAAATTTAAGGTAATGAAACTAGGCGGAGGAAATAGTAGGATCAGACACTGGATACCAAATGGGAGATGAACTCCTTCATGAAACGGACATGGATAAAGATCTAGGAGTTGATATCACGCCAAATCCTGAAGCTCACATCAAAAGAATAACATCAGCGGCATATGCGAGGCTGGCTAACATCAGAACTGCCACCAGAAACCTGTTTAAGGAATCTTTCAGAACCTTGTATACCACATATGTAATGCCAATCCTGGAGTATGCGGCCCTAGCATGGAGCCCGTACCTTGTCAAGCACAAGACGAAGCTGGAAAAAGTTCAGAGGTATGCCATTAGGCTAGTCCCAGAACTAAGAGGCATGAGTTACGATGAAAGGCTGTGTGAACTACACCTCACGTCGCTGGAAGACAGAAGAGGCTCGGGGAGACATGATCACCACATACAAGATTCTCAGTGGAATTGACATGGTAGACAAGGAGGGATTATTTAACACGGGTGGAAGCTGACTACCCAAATGAGCCACGGAGGCATTAGAAAGAACTTTTTCAGTGTCAGAGAATGCACTAGGAAGTGATGTGGTGGAGGCACAATTCCACCTCCATACTATGCAACTCCATACAAAGTTTCAAATGTAGATATGATAGAGCTCGAGAAGCTCAGGAATCTGTACATCAGTAGATTGACGGTTGAGAGGCAGGACCAAAGAGCCATTTGAAGCTCAACCCCCGCGCAGGCACAACTAGGTGAGTACAGGAGATGAAGCACCCTCACTCCCCCCCCCCCACACACCCACAGGAGCTGAAGCACCCTACCCCCCCCCCCTACAGACAAAGGAGCTGAAGCATAAACCCCCTCCCAACACACCCACAGGAGTCTTGGGGGAGTACCCTTCCCCCCCCCCCCCCCCAACAACAATGCACCAACACAGGATCAGAGAATGGAAGTTATGCCTGTTAAACGCGGGTTTTCTTCCTATTGGGGAGAGCTGTACATGTTACTATGGCGGTGTGTCCACTCACAGGATGAGTGGCGCTGCCCAATACTGTCACTATGGCGGTGTGTCCACTCACAAGATGAGTGGCGCTGCCCAATACTGTCACTATGGCGGTGTGTCCACTCACAGGATGAGTGGCGCTGCCCAATACTGTCGCTATGGCGGTGTGTCCACTCACAGGATGAGTGGCGCTGCACAATACTGTCACTATGGCGGTGTGTCCACTCACAGGATGAGTGGCGCTGCACAATACTGTCACTATGGCGGTGTGTCCACTCACAGGATGAGTGGCGCTGCACAATACTGTCACTATGCCGGTGTGTCCACTCACAGGATGAGTGACGCTGCACAATACTGTCACTATGGCGGTGTGTCCACTCACAGGATGAGTGACGCTGCCCAATATTGTCACTATAGCGGTGTCCACTCACAGGAGGAGTGACGCTGCCCAATAAACTCGCCCCTCAGGGCAAAACTTGGGAGAGAGAGAGAAGGGCAGTCACAGCCGGGATGATCACAGCGAACATGATGGGGCTACAACAGTACCAGACAAATATACTCATTTCAGTGGTATGGTGTATGTTGGAAAGTTCTACAATGTATAGTGTAGTGGTATGGTGTACCGTGTGACTTATGGTGTACAGTGCGGCGTATGATGTATATTGTAGTATGGTATAATGTTTAGTGGTGTGTTATGGTGTATTGTATAGTGTCGTATGATGCATAGTGTAGTCTGGTATGATGTATAGTGTACTGTGGTATTGTGTATAGTGTGTGTGGTATGGTGTAGTGTAGTTTGATGTATAATATAGTGTGTTATGGTGTATAGTGTAGTGTGGTATGACGTATAGTGTAGTGTGGTATGACGTATAGTGTTATAGGTCTATTAGTATAGACCTATAACATACTATCACTATAGGAATATAGTGTAGTACAACATTATGAGGCATGTTGTAACATGGCAAGACGTATTGTGGTATGAAATGATATAGTATACCACATGATGTATTCTATGTTGTCTTGTATGTTGGTGTTCATACTCTCTCTCTCTCTCTCTCTCTCTCTCTCTCTCTCTCTCTCTCTCTCTCTCTCTCTCTCTCTCTCTCTCTCTCTCTCTCTCTCTCTCTCTCTCTCTCTCTCTCACACACACACACACACACACCAGTGGGGCTGGTGGCTCAGTGGACAGCGCTCTAAACTCATGGACCTAGGGACCGGGGTTCGATCCCCGGCACCAGCAGTATGGGGGGTGTTATGATTGCCGTCTAATAGCAGTCCTCTCTAGCCTCAAAGAGTCATTTTCCCAACCTAAAAAAATCGCAGACGGCCCAGACATTAATTTGAGTTAAGCAAGAACGCGTCTTATGCACGATTTTGTGGTATATTTGGTTGTGAAAAGGTGAAGTAGGACAAATTGCAAAAACAAGATGGCGCCCGGGCGAGAGGCAGGACATCCGGGACTTCACTCAGTGCAGCGACACATGCCTTGAGATCCCACAACGAGACAGGTGAGTGGTGGTGGCCCAGGTGCTCAGCCAATCAGCGACAAGCTTTCTGTGACGGCATCGGCGGGCGCCGAGCCGGGCCCAGGGAGTGGAGACTGGCTCACTGAGTGGCCAGACTTCGTACTGGGAGGACGTGACCTTGGCGCTTCCGTGAAAATCCGCCAAATTTAGGATTTGTGTTGCGAATTGAGCTCTAACGGTGGTGCAGCAGTACTCTGACCACACATGGGACGTCTGAGGGGGGGCGAGGGGAACTTTTGAAGAGCAAAACGTGTTTTGACACAAGTGATCAGCTGCGGGCGTAAGGACCCGATAGAAAGCCTAAAGTTCATGGAGAGATGTAAGTACCCTCATGGCCATAGTAGATCAACGTGAATGGGTTAACCGTCGACACCTGGAGGCAGTTCCGACTAGCAAGAGTCAGTAGCAATTACAAGCCTGTGTGATGCTCCACAAGAAGTAACCGCTAAAGAAGAGTCTAGTGAAGTTTCAACTAAGACTCTGGTAAGGGAGTGGTTTCTTAAACGTTCGCCTGTGAAGAGGCTAGTGACTTTTGCCATTAACAATGTTAGCCAACCCTGTGAGTGACCAGTGAACTGAGCGAACAAGCCGTGACTAATATTGTTGGCTAGATTACAACTAGCCAGTGAATTCAGTGAACAGACAGTGGCAGTGCTCAAGATCAAAGCTGACTCAACCAGCGAGGTCGGACAGTGTAAAATCTTTGTCCACGGTAGTGAATTAGTGCACCGGGCGTTGACACGAGGTTACCAAGCAGGGGGTACATCTCTGACAGCAACAGGGGGCTAAGGGGGACTCAATGTTATCGCCAGCGGTGGACGCCCCCCAGGACGCGTCCCTCTAGTACGCTCAAAGGGGGTGGATGCACTCTTAAGATTACTACAGAAGAATTCTTTTGGAGGATCGCCGGGACGTGTGAGACATGGAAGGAATGAAAAGGAGTAGTGAGGATACGTGTGACGTCACGAATCAGCTGAGGATGCAGGACATGGCAGCTTCTGGTCGCTGAGATAACATCAGCCTTAGTTAAGTAATTTGCCTTTCCCTTCCCCCCCCCCCTTTTGTTGCTTAGAAGTTCCAAAGGAAACTGTTAGGAATTTTATTAATACAAATTCATGTGATATTATGTTTCAAAACTATATATATATATATATATATATATATATATATATATATATATATATATATATATATATATATATATATATATATATATATATACACATGTGAATAAGACAACTTGTGTGCATGTGCACTTAGAGACGATTAAATACTTCATTTGGCAAAATGAAGCCTAGGACTAATGAATGACTTACCATTGTCGGATGTTTTGCAATCTTCACCGAGATTAATTACACAGCTTACTGTTTTGATATAAATTGCATTTGAGTGCTAATGTCACGCTGTTACGATTATGTAAAGTAACGTTAGTTTCGTTGAAGGTCGAGAGTGACCGTTTGCTTTAAATTTAAATGAGGCTCAGAGAAAATTTATTATTTCTATGTGCAGACGATGAGTCACAATAATGTGGCTGAAGATATGAAGACTAAACCACACACCAGATGACGAGGAGATGACGACGTTTCGGTCCATCCTGGACCATTATCAAATCGACCACAATCGACTTTATAATGGTCCAGGACGGACCGAAACGTCGTCGTCGTCGTCTTATCTTCTGGTGTGTGGTCTTTATATTATTTCAATTGTATTTCTTTAATAAATGTTTTTGTAAAATTTTAACACGCTGCATTTGCGTAACCTTTCATATCAATTTACGCCATGTCAAACCTATACGCGAGAAGCCTAGTGAGGAGATATTAGCCACCGAGTGAGGAAAGGGGAGCGTAGCCTCATGCTCAAGAGAGGTATAGGGGAATGTGGAGAACGTGTTTTCCTTCGGTGCTGGGCGTAGGTGAGTGCCCAGATAGTTACTGAAGCCACAGGGTGACCAGGTGAACAAGACTGGCACGTATATCATCTTATCGCCGACCGCTTTATCTCCCACCTTCTGGAGACGAGTACTGGCTAAGTGATTCCTCAGGGAACTACTGAGGTCCCCTTGTTTTTGACTGGTGCACATGGGAGTTAAGCGCTGACTTCATTGCGAGGGTTGAGTGCAGGGTAAGAGATAATACGTTGTAGAGAGCAGTGATGGCGTGTCACCTGTGCGTCTCGATAAGGCTCCCGCAAGAGGTTAGTATGACCGGTGTGAGTATGATTGGTGTGAGGTTGATAAGACCGGTCTATAATTGTGCTCGCTCCCTTGTGGAGTGCCAGTTGTATGTCTCTCCAGCGTCGGAACCTTACTCCACACTTACTGCTCGTGCTTCTGTTTCCTTGCATTTCTTGATAAACATTGCCTTCCTGGGATGAAGGCCCGGGGCCGAGCGTGAGGGCTTGTTATTAAATAATTTTTCCGTCTGATGTGCTTGTGTTTATAATTATTTTGACTGTAGAGGTTGTTCAATGTTCGTATCGTCTGTCTTTGTTGGTTGGAATCTGTCGTTAGATTCCTACTGCTACTTCAGGTCATCGCTAATTACTTTTTTATGAGCATATATAATTTTCTATGAACATACATCATACCATTCAACACTACCACCATAACATGCCACATTACAAAACACTACACCACACCATACAATGTCACTCAATGCCACACAACATTACACCATCACACAACACTGTACAATACCACACCACGTCATTATACCATCCAATGTGTCATACACACCATATGTTAAGTCACTCCATAACCAAAGTCATCACCATTCATCACTACATGCTGTACCACAATACACCACAGTACTTGCTACACTGCCCAACACCATACATCACAAAATATCGTACGCAATTTCACTTTTTCGTCATACCAAAACACACCACAATATCCCATTATAGTACACAGTTATACTACACTATGTGTGTCACAATACCAAGCTAGACACCCTGGCGTCATAAGTATACCCTACCCGGGTATAGGGGGGCCGGCGAGAAACGATGGGCAGAGTTTCTTTCACCCTATGCCCCTGTTACCTAGCAGTAAATAGGTACCTGGGAGTTAGTCAGCTGTCAAGGGCTGCTTCCTGGGGGTGGAGGCCTGGTCGAGGACCGGGCCGCGGTGACACTAAAGCCCCGAAATCAATTCATGACCTCAATATATACCCAACTGCACCACACCACAACATCACATCACTCACCACAATAAAGCAATATGCAGTACCGGCCTCAACTCCGCCTCTTATGACGCCAAAATGGTAAGAGTAAAGATGGTTACTAGAAAAATAGTGTCGGAGCTAAGGGGGGTTGTGCTGTAAGGACAGGCAATGATAACCGACTTTCGCAACCCTATACCACAACAGCCCGTCCTCCAAAAATGAGGAGGTAAATGTAAAAACACAAATAAGTGCAATTATGTACTATTCATTGCAGTCAGGAATTGTACTTATTTTCACTTAGTATTAAATCGCACTGTCAAATATATTGTGAATATTTGAGTTTACCTGAAAAACTGAATAGAAAACCACGACCTCACCTAACCGTCTTAGTTTTTGAAGATAATAATTTTATTGCTTCTTAATTACAATTAGTACTTAACCTATAGCTATATTCATATTATAGTTTTATAAAACTAATAAAACAAAACTAAAATATATAAAAAATTGTAAAGTAACTCAGGATATTTTCCAATTTTGTATAAAATCTCTATTGTTTAATAAAACTAAAAAAGAAATTCTTGATATTTAAAACTTGTGTAAATCAATTAGAACTTGAAAACTTTATCTCAAAATTCCGAGTGTCTTAACAGAAAACGAGGATAATAAATGGGGAGGTAAATGTAACAGCCCCATAAGTGCAATTATGTACTGTGTATGACAGTAAGGAAATGTACTTATTACACTTAGTATTAAATCGTACTGTCAATTCGGAGGATGAGTTGACCACAGAACAAGCATAAAAGACATGATCACAACATATAAGGGGAATAAAGGTTCAAAGGTTTGCCACCAGACTAGTACCCGAACTGAGGGGTATGAGCTACGAGGAGAGACTACGGGAATTAAACCTCACGTCACTGGATTAGGGGGACATGATAACCACATACAAGATTCTCATAGGAATTGATAGGGTAGATAAAGACAGGCTATTTAACACCAGGAACACACGCACTAGGGGACATGGGTGGAAATTAAGTGCCCAAATGAGCCATGGAGACATCAGAAAGAATTTTGTTCAGTGTCAAAGTAGTAGACAAATGTAATGCATTAGGCAGTGATGTGGTGGAGGCTGACTCCATACACAGTTTCAAGTGTAGATATGATAAGAGCCCAGTAGGCTCAGGAACATGTACACTAGTTGCTTGACAGTTGAGAGGCGGGACCAAAGAGCCAGAGCTCAACCCCGCAAGCACAACTAAGTGTGCACACACCCACACACAGGGGGGCCTCGCGGCTGAGTGGATAGCACTCGGGGGTTGTAGTCCTAATGGCCCCATGTTCGATTCCCGGCGGAGGCGGAAACAAATGCGCAAAGTTTCTTTTACCCTGATGGTCCTGTTCACCTAGCAGTAAATAGGGAGTTAGCCAGCTGCTACGGGCTGCTTCCTGGGCATGAGTGTGAGATAAATATATGTAGTAGATATAATAAAGGAAAAATAGTTTGGTTAGAAAGGCGGGGTCCAAGAGCTAATAGCTCGATTCTGCGGGAACAAATAATAAATACACACCTTTACTTGCTCGTCAAAACTGTTCAAATCTGATTTGAGAAAACTAGTCTTTAACAGTAAACTGTGCGTCTTGGAGACATTAGTTAGCCACTATCATCTGTGGGACATTAACACTGTCAGTGGGTCACTAACATCCTCAGAGGAACACTTAACATCACCAGAGAGACAGAAACATCATCATTAGGACAGTAACTTCATCAGTTGGACACTAAAATCATCAGAGGACACCAACATCGTCAGTGGGATACTAACATATTAGAGGACACTAACATTAAGGGGGACACCAACATAATCAGAGGGAAACTAATATTACCAGAGAGACACTAACATTAATGGAGGGACACTAACATCGTCAGAAGCTCACTAATATCATCAGCGGGGCACTAACAACATCAGAGGGACACTAACATTATCAATGGGCTACTAACGTCATTAGAGAGACACTGACACTATCAGAGGGACAATAAGATCATCAGCAGGACACTAACATCATCAAAGGGACACTAACATCATCAGAAGGGCAATAACATCGCTAATAGGACATTAAAATCACCAATATGACACAAACATCGTCAGTGGGACGCAACATTACTAGTGGGACAGTAAGATCACAGGAGGGACATTAACATCCTTAGTGCATCAATAGCATTACTAGTGAGACACTAAAATCCCCAGAGGGACACTAACATCACCAGTGGGACATTGACATTACTAATTGGACACTAACATCACTAATGGGACACTAGCATTTCCAGAGGGACACTAACATCACTAGAAGGACAATATCATCATCAGTGGGACACTAATATCACTAGTGAGACACAAACATCAATACTGGGGCACTAATAACATCAATGAGGCACTAAGATCATCAATGGGACACAGAAAAACACGACTACTGGGACATAAACATCACTAATGGCACACACATAATATCACTAGTGGGACACTAGTCATCACTAGTGAGGCACTAGCATCACTAGTGGGACACTAGTCATCACTAGTGAGGCACTAGCATCACCAGTGGGACACTAACAATACTAATGACACTCCCGTCATCAGTACGCAGCCTATCCTCCTGTTGTAGTAGTACTTATAGTAACGATAAGTAGTACTTATAGTAACCATAGTACATATACCGATGTACAGCACAATTAGAAAGTAGAAATCGGTACTATTGAATTTGGACAAACCGGAAAAAGATTTTCTATTTATGTTGCAAAGACAAACTAACCTAACCTAATCTAAGCTTTCTAGGCTTAATACACGCTATCTGAGGCCTAATATAGTACATGTGTGTGCTATACTAGGCCTAGGAATATTTTTTTTTAGCTTCATTTTTTTGGGCTATAACGTGAATTGTACCAAATTCTACTAACTGCTTAGTATGTCAATATTTGTACTATGGTGCACACAGTTACAAAAAGTACTATGCAAACAGGAGGATGGGTTGGAATACGACACTAGCATTACTAATTGGATACTAGCGAGTGATTTAATATCACGAGGCAAACAATAATAACAGTCAATTACGAGCAATACCTGGACACTAATATAACTCTTGGGACCGTAACAAGCGTCAGTGGGACACTAATGTCCAGGAAACACTTTACGTCACTGGAAGTCCACAAATATCACAAGTGAGATAATATCTAATTTCCAGGAGAGAATGTCTGTCTAAGGTTGAAGGCCCGACGCTTGGGATAGCCTTACTCAACTTTTACACATGTAGCATGTTGGGTATGGGAGTGTCATAGGCCAGTCGGGGTCGGCCACACTATCGACATCTAACCCTCCCCCCCCCCCCCCACCCCTTGCTAGTTTCATTAAGTCTGAAGTCTTCACGAAGTTTCATGAAGTCAGTATTGGCGAGGAGGGGTGAGAGGGGAGAGAAGGAAAGAGAATGGAGTTTTAGAAAGATATGAGAGGGAAAGAGGGGAGGGGGAAGGGGGGGGGGGTAGACAGACCCGGACATAGCCGGGTACCCCATCTTGTAACTTACACAGCACTAGCAACATCAGTAAAGTAGGGTATGTTGCGACGTAATGTGACCTAGCCGTCCTGACTTGCAACATTGCAAATACTGACTGCCCGATAGTGGGGGTTACAACATGATGCAATAGGGCTGGGAGTAAGAAAGGCGTATGCAGCACAGCTGGGAGAGTGAGGGAGGCAAGGGAAGGGAACTAAGAGGAAAAAGCGCTAAGCCATTACGACTATATAACACTGGGAAGGGATCAGGATAAGGATTTGGGCTGGGACGGGGGAAAGGAATGGTGCCCAATCACTCGGACAGTCGGGGATTGAACGCCGACCTGCATGAAGCGAGACCGTCGCTCTACCGTCCAGCCCAAGTGGTTGTGCCGGGGGTAGGGGGGGATGTGCATGGATGTTAACGAAGTTTAAATTGAAAGTTCATATTATTTTGGACAGGTTCGGTAAGGAGGAGGAGGAGGACATTTAAAATAGTGGAATTAAATTAATAGTTTTGCATTGTATAGATTTGCATTACAACATTGCAAGGTGAATAGGATCAAGCAAGATCAAGGTGGATTAGGCTTAATTGGTAGGTGCAAGTAAGGATGTGGGGCGCATGACTTAAAGAAGAGGAGAATTGCGTGATGGAACGTTTAAGGGGAAATTATAAAGTGATACAGATCGTTTCAGTAAAGAGACCACTTCATTCCCTCGAATGCAATACTGACGAAATTATGGTTTTACACAGCATAAACTTGCAGTCCAATAATGTAAGGACAAGCTGCAACATGTAGCATAATAGGCTTAAGAAAGAGTGTGCAAGGCACAGGTGGCAGATACGGGAGTGTGCCTGTGGTTACAGGTGTGAACGATCCTTGAGGAAATAATCCAATGCATCTTGGACAGTTTCAGTAAGGAGGTAGAGGAGTAGTAGACGAACATTTCATTCAGTAGAAATATGCATATGCAATTTTGTCGAATTTATCGTTTTGCATAGCGTAGGCATTGCAATGTATACTTTCTCATAAGAAATCAGTATTGGAGGATCATTTAGCAGTAATGTTCGTTCAGTACAGTGGGAGATGATGACGAAGAGCGCTGAAGACTGCCATTAGCTGCGGGATCTATATCGCCTCACTCATGCCCATCTTTGTCACCCTCTATAACCAGTAGGACACTTAACAGCCTACTTAACACTTAACAGAGGACCAGGTTGTCCTCCCCAACCTGGTTGTGGAGGCTGGCGAGGAGGACACTTCAGCCTCCACAACCAGAGCACAACTCCATATAGTCTCCCGAGACTATATGGAGTTGTGGTCAGTGGTCTTTGGTTTAAAATGTATTATGATGTCTATGTTTTGGTAAAGGGGTTGTGCTATTTATTCATTTACTCATTAAGTATGTAAGTATTTATGTAAGTTTGTATGTATCTGACCTCCCAGTATTATAAATCCAATGTTCCCTCATGATTCTCTCGCTTGAGAATGAACCTTGTAGATTCGAAATGTTGTGTAAATTCTAATAAGTATAATCTACGCTTATTTTTTGTTCTTTTAGTCAATCTTAAACAAATATGACTTTTGGAGAAATCCTCTTCCAGTTAAACCAAGTTGCGAGAACGCTAGTCAGAGGGATAAGAACCCTAAACAAGAATATATATATATAATATATATATATATTATATATATATATTATATATATATATATATGTCGTACCTAATAGCCAGAACGCACTTCTCAGCCTACTATGCAAGGCCCGATTTGCCTAATAAGCCAAGTTTTTATGAATTAATGTTTTTTCGACTACCTAACCTACCTAACCTAACCTAACCTACCTTTTTTCGGCAACCTAACCCAACCTTAACCTATGAAGATAGGTTAGGTTAGGTTAGGTAGGGTTGGTTAGGTTCGGTCATATATCTACGTTAATTTTAACTACAATAAAAAAAATTGACCTCATACATAATGAAATGGGTAGCTTTATCATTTCATAAGAAAAAAAATAGAAAAAATATATTAATTCAGGAAAACTTGGCTTATTAGGCAAATCGGGCCTTGAATAGTAGGCCAAAAAGTGAGTTCTGGCTACTAGGTACGACATATATATATATATATATATATATATATATATATATATATATATATATATATATATATATATGTCGTACCTAGTACCCAGAACGCACTTTTTGGCCTACTATGCAAGGCCCGATTTGCCTAAAAAGTCAAGTTTTCCTGAATTATTATATTTTCTTTAATTTTTTTCTTATGAAATGATAAAGCTACCCATTTCATTATGTATGAGGTCAATTTTTTTAATTGGAGTTAAAATTAACGTAGATATATGACTGAACCTAACCAACCCTACCTAACCTAACCTAACCTATCTTTATAGGTTAGGTAGCCGAAAAAGTTAGGTTAGGTTAGGTTAGGTAGGTTAGGTAGTCGAAAAACAATTAATTCATGAAAACTTGGCTTATTAGGCAAATCGGGCCTTGCATAGTAGGCAGAGAAGTGCTTTCTGGCTACTAGGTACGACACACACACACACACATATATATATATATATATATATATATATATATATATATATATATATATATATATATATATATATATATGTCGTACCTAGTAGCCAGAACTCACTTCTGAGCCTACTATGCAAGGCCCGATTTGCCTAATAAGCCAAGTTTTCATGAATTAATTACTTTTCGACTACCTAACCTACCTAACCTAACCTAACCTAACTTTTTCGGCTACCTAACCTAACCTAACCTATAAAGATAGGTTAGGTTAGGTTAGGTAGGGTTGGTTAGGTTCAGTCATATATCTACGTTAATTTTAACTCCAATAAAAAAAAATTGACCTCTTACATAATGAAATGGGTTGCTTTATCATTTCATAAGAAAAACATTAGAGAAAATATATTAATTCAGGAAAACTTGGCTTATTAGGCAAATCGGGCCTTGCATTGTAGGCTGAAAAGTGAGTTCTGGCTACTAGGTACGACATATATATATATATATATATATATATATATATATATATATATATATATATATATATATATATTCTTGTTTATGGTTCTTATCCCTCTGACTAGCGTTCTCGCAACTTGGTTTAACTGGAAGAGGATTTCTCCAAAAGTCATATTTGTTTAAGATTGACTAAAAGAACAAAAAATAAGCGTAGATTATACTTATTAGAATTTACATATATATATATATATATATATATATATATATATATATATATATATATATATATATATATATATATATATATATATATTTACACACATATATATATATATATATATATATATTTTTTTTTTTAATTTTTAATTATATATATATATATATATATATATATATATATATATATATATATATATTATATATATATATCTTTTAGTCAATCTTATATTGACTAAAAGAAAAAAAAAATAAGCGTAGATTATACGTATTATAATTTACACAACATTTCGAATCTACAAGGTTCATTTTCAAGCGAGAAGACATGAGGGAACATTGGATTTATAATACTGGGAGGTCAGGTACATACAAAATTACATAAATACATACATACTTAAAGAGTAAATGAATAAATAGCACAACCCCTTTATCAAAACAGACATCATAATACATTATAAACCAAAGACCACTGACCTCATTAAAAACAGCCCGAAGCTAACCGAGAACCCTTTGCAGCTGTGAAAGTGTATATACCATGGGTTTACTAGTTAGGTCTTGTTACAGGCATGCTGGAGTTGACCAGTGATGTTCGTTATGGCCGTTAAGAAAGTTTGCTAGTTATGTTGATGCTAGTGTCTTTACTAGTGTTTCTGCTGGTTGTACCTGGATGGGGTTCTGGGAGTTCTTCTACTCCCCAATCCCATCCCGAGGCCAGGCTTACTTGAGAGAGCTTGGTCCAACAGGCTGTTGCTTGGAGCGGCCCGCAGGCCTATATATCCGTCACAGCGCAGGTTGCTTCATAAAAATCATTAGTAGAAACTAGATACATAAACATTATAAAAAACAATAACACAGCCAGACCTCTACTCTTTCTCCAGTAAACCAATCATATTTCTCATGTTTTCACAATTCATTTGAAATCGCTGGAGATCGTGAATCTGTAGGTCGCTCCAGCTGTGGTTCTGCCAAGTTTACCCGCATCCGGTTTCCTGAGTTTACCTCCCCATGTCCGGCTTGGGGTTTGACTCTTCAATGGATAACGTGTTCCGAAATGGTGTAGCTTGCTGCAGTGAGCAGTTGGAACTATAACACCCAATGTGGGGCTCATCACCACTTGGACTTTCTAATGGGTGGCATAGTAGGACCGGCATTAATTATTACAGTATCTATACTTGTATGATATTTTAACAATCATTCCTTGCTAGTTACAACATTATGTAGGCTGCTACCTATTAACCTCTGGCATGTGGTGCCAGAGTTTTAATGATGACGTCTTTACCAATTATAGTCTGTGATATAGAGCATTATGAGAGCGGTTAACGCAATCGTGCTTCAGGCCAGCTAGTGAGGCCGACATTGCCGTTGTGAGCCTTGTCTCCACACCTGTAATAATGAAGCATGAACACATCTGAGTTATCGTGATAGCTGTGTTATGGTGATAGTTGTACTATTGTGATGGTTGTTCTCTGGTGATAGTTGTACTCTGGTGATAGTTGTACTTTGGTGATAGTTGTACTTTGGTGATAGTTGTACTACTGTGATAGTTGTACTCTGGTGATAGTTGTACTACTGTGATAGTTGTACTCTGGTGATAGTTGTACTTTGGTGATAGTTGTACTTTGGTGATAGTTGTACTACTGTGATAGTTGTACTCTGGTGATAGTTGTACTACTGGTGATAGTTGTACTACTGTGATAGTTGTACTCTGGTGATAGTTGTACTACTGTGATAGTTGTACTCTGGTGATAGTTGTACTTTGGTGATAGTTGTACTACTGTGATAGTTGTACTCTGGTGATAGTTGTACTACTGTGATAGTTGTACTCTGGTGATAGTTGTACTTTGGTGATAGTTGTACTACTGTGATAGTTGTACTACTGTGATAGTTGTACTCTGGTGATAGTTGTACTACTGTGATAGTTGTACTCTGGTGATAGTTGTACTACTGTGATAGTTGTACTACTGTGATAGTTGTACTCTGGTGATAGTTGTACTACTGTGATAGTTGTACTAGTGATAGTTGTACTCTGGTGATAGTTGTACTCTGGTGATAGTTGTACTACTGTGATAGTTGTACTCTGGTGATAGTTGTTCTACTGTGATAGTTGTACTCTGGTGATAGTTGTACTACTGTGATAGTTGTACTCTGGTGATAGTTGTTCTACTGTGATAGTTGTACTCTGGTGATAGTTGTACTACTGTGATAGTTGTACTCTGGTGATAGTTGTACTACTGTGATAGTTGTACTCTGGTGATAGTTGTTCTACTGTGATAGTTGTACTCTGGTGATAGTTGTACTACTGTGATAGTTGTACTCTGGTGATAGTTGTTCTACTGTGATAGTTGTACTCTGGTGATAGTTGTTCTACTGTGATAGTTGTACTCTGGTGATAGTTGTACAACTGTGACAGTTGTACTCTGGTGATTGTACTACTGTGATAGTTGTACTCTGGTTCGTTGTTCTACTGTGACAGTTGAACTACTGTTTCTACTGAACTACAGAAACATAAATCTGCATCGTTAAATTAAGGTTACTGTGAGAAGCGTCGAGTGAGACTTTGTTAATGAGCAGCTGGACGGCTTCTGTAATGTTACGGTGAACACTGTGAGGTGACGGTGTGTAGTAGCGACGGTGTTAGTCCAGGAGTGTGCTGGAACACTTCCACACGCTCCCCGCCCCACAGTACACAGTCATATCAGTGACTCTCTCCAGAAAGATTTTATTAATTTATTCCATGTTTAATTTTAGTGGAAATATTAAATCAATTCAATGAGGTCTACAGAACAGTTTTTAAGGAAAATGAAACATCTATTAAAATTATATATTTACTTGTCATAAATAAACATATAAAGAAATTTTGTGAATAACTACAATTTAATTTTAATGATTAAATACAAATAAAGGCCATTTGTCTGATCCAGTCCCCAGGCACTCTGATCCAGTCCCAGGAACTCTGATCCAGTCCCAGGCACTCTGATCCAGTCCCAGGCACTCTGATCCAGTCTCAGGCACTGCAACTCAGTCATTGGCACTGAGTCAGTTTCAGGCACTGCACATTAGTCCCAGGTACTTTAACTCAGTCTATGGGACTGTGACTCAGTTCCAGGCACTGTGACTCAGTTTCAGGCACTGTGACTCAGTCCCAGGCACTGTGACTCAGTCCCAGGCACTGTGACTCAGTCCCTGGCACTGTGACTTAGTCCCTGGTACTGTGACTCAGTCCCAGGCACTGTGACTCAGTCCCAGGCACTGTGACTCAGTTCCTGGCACTGTGACTCAGTCCCTGGCACTGTGACTCAGTCCCTGGCACTGTGACTCAGTCCCTGGCACTGTGACTCATTCCCAGACACTGTGACTCAGTCCCTGGCACTGTCACTCAGTCCCAGACACTGTCACTCAGTCGCAGGCACTGTGACTCAGTCCCAGACACTGTGACTCAGTCCCAGGCACTGTGACTCAGTCCCAGGCACTGTGACTCAGTTCCTGGCACTGTGACTCAGTCCCTGGCACTGTGACTCAGTCCCTGGCACTGTGACTCATTCCCAGACACTGTGACTCAGTTCCTGGCACTATGACTCAGTCCCAGACACTGTGACTCAGTCCCAGACACTGTGACTCAGTCCCTGGCACTGCGACTCAGTCCCAGACACTGTGACTCAGTCCCTGGCACTGTGACTCAGTCTCAGACACTGTGACTCAGTCCCTGGCACTGTGACTCAGTGCCAGACACTGTGACTCAGCCCCTGGCACTGTGACTCATTCCCAGGCACTGTGACTCAGTCCCAGGCACTGTGACTCAGTCCCAGACACTGTGATTCAGTCCCTGGCACTGTGACTCAGTCCCAGACACTGTGACTCAGTCCCTGGCACTGTGACTCAGTCCCAGGCACTGTGACTCAGTCCCAGGCACTGTGACTCAGTCCCAGACACTGTGATTCAGTCCCTGGCACTGTGACTCAGTCCCAGACACTGTGACTCAGTCCCTGGCACTGTGACTCAGTCCCAGACACTGTGACTCAGTCCCTGGCACTGTGACTCAGTCCCAGACACTGTGACTCAGTCCCTGGCACTGTGACTCAGTCCCAGACACTGTGACTCAGTCCTTGGCACTGAGACTCAGTCCCAGACACTGTGACTCAGTCCCAGGCACTAAGGCGCAGTGCCAGACACTGTGATACATCCCCAGGCACTGTGTGTACACAACACCACCTCCTTTATCCTCCACCATCACCTTTATCTACAAGAGAGGGAGAAGCTTGCTGGGAATCTTACATAACTAAGTCAATTGCTACTTAAATCTTATTCACTCTGATGAACGTTTTGATATGAAGATACGGGATACAAGGTGAGCAAATGTGCCTTGTGCAAGATAAAGGTGCGGGTGGGTCGAGGAGGGATGGACGCTCGGAAGGCTTGGTAAGTGAGGGCGCTAAACACCGCCAATATGGCCGCCAACCCCCATCACAGCGAGGCTTTGAGAAGTCCCGTAGTCTCTTGTTATAGGGCCGCCGCCACCACCACTCCTCACGACACCTCACCACCCCACTGCCTGCCCACCTGCTTCTGTCTAATGTCTGTGTTACTACTCCCGTCGCCGCAAGAGTTGTCAAAGTCTCCATACATATGGCTGGACCAAAAGAATATTCTTTCGCGTCACAGAAATATCTACAACCAACAGCTGAAGGTGAACGCTACATGAGTAGCGACTCCAACAAGTGACGAGAGGTGTGGGGAGCATGACCATTCACCAAGCGCACATCTCAACCCTTACAGCAAAGCGGCTCCAGCAGTTGCTAACTACACAATCATACATAAAGTGCCAATACCAAAATGTCGGAACGTGAAATATCGTGTTAGCATTAACTTGCCATAAAAATACATCTTGTCTGATTCTGTCAGACGTGTCTGCGTTAACGTGCCATAACAAAAACAATTTACTACGGTAGCTGGCAACTGCGAGAGCTAGCCTCAAGAAACAAAACTACAGGTATACTGGAAGTGCGTTTACAGTGTCAAGAGACAGGAGGGCCAGGCGTGGCGTCTTAAGGTGGAGTCAAGAGCTTCGGGGTAGGGAGGATGGGCGCGAGTTGTGGGTGTCGGCGCCGCAGGTGACGATTTAGGTCTCCCCGCTGCACGAAGAGCCTGGTGCAGGCGGGGCACGTCAGCGCCGTGCCTCGGTGGATCTTCAAGTGGCGCCGCAAGGAGTCGCGACAATGGAATGTCTTACCGCACTCCCCACACTTCTGACAGCCAGGGCCACGCTGAAGCCTCCTACCCCCCACGGCTGCTACTGCTACTGCTGCAGGAGAAGAGTTGGTCAGTGTGGGAGCCAGCAAGCCAGAGTCAATGGGAGGGGGAGTGTGCAGCAGCAGCAGTAGTTGCAGCAGCAGCAGCAGTAGTAGTAGTAGTAGTAGTAGGTTAGTGTGGAACAGACCAGCGTGCGTTAGTGCATCAGCATCAGCCAGCGGTACTGTCAAGTAACACTTCTGATGCTCCAAGCGGCCAATGGAAAATTTAGGGGTCAAAACATTCAAAATCCATACAAGTTTCCGGTATGAGTATACAACGGGGCTCAGCTTTAAGGGGGGTCGGTGGGGCAGCAATTGGCCGCATGACACACACAGAAGATACCAGACGTAGGACACATTAATCATTATATTAGTGCACTGAAAACATCTACATTTAAATATTAGGGAAGGAGCATCAGAAGAGAAAAATATAAATTAATGGAATAAGTTGTAAAGGAGAGCATAAGGAAGGCCGGGCGGTAACGTAACATGAAGCCCCACATTGACAACAACTTCACAACATTCTCCTCACAATATATGTACACCTAAATGAAATATTATATATATATATATATATATATATATATATATATATATATATATATATATATATATATATATATATATATACCAAGGAAAGAAAAAACCCAAGCACTTTCGTGTATGAACACATTTCATGTACACAGTAGTACACTCTGTGTACACTGTGTACTTTTGACATTTGCTAATACATGAAAGCGTTTCTATATAACTGAATCATGCTAAACTACCGCCCCTGATCAAACCCCATTTGTTATGAGAAGAAAAGTACAAATGGAAGATATTTGGAGAGTTGACAATAAGCCTTAGACTGTGACATCAGATATACTCATGTACTCACAGGAGTGACTCATGTACTCACAGGAGTGACTCATGTACTCACAGTAGTGACTCATGTACTCACAGGAGTGACTCATGTACACACAGTAGTGACTCATGTAAACACAGTAGAGACTCATGTATACACAGGAGTGACTCATGTACACACAGGAGTGACTCATGTACACATAGTAGTGGCTCATGTACACACGGTAGAGACTCATGTATACACGGGAGTGACTCATGTACACACAGGAGTGACTCATGTACACACAGGAGTGACTCATGTACACACAGTAGTGACTCATGTACACACAGGAGTGACTCATGTACACACAGGAGTGACTCATGTACACACAGTAGTGACTCATGTACACACAGTAGTGACTCATGTACACACAGGAGTGACTCATGTACACACAGGAGTGACTCATGTACACACAGGAGTGACTCATGTACACACAGTAGTGACTCATGTACACACAGTAGTGACTCATGTACACACACAGTAGTGACTCATGTCCACACCTGGCCTGTCTATTGTACACACCTGCAAGAACCCGTTGAGCTCCTCCAGAAAGACTTCATCCATTAAACGCATCTTATATTTACTACTATGGCTCAGCCTCAGGCCAAGGTGTTGGTGTAGGTGGTGGTGTAAGTGACGGGGCAGGTGGTTGTGTAGGTGATGGGGCAGGTGGTTGTGTAGGTGGTAGGGCAGGTGGTTGTGTAGGTGATGGGGCAGGTGGTTGTGTAGGTGGTGGGGCAGGTGGTTGTGTAGGTGGTGGGGCAGGTGGTTGTGTAGGTGGTGGGGCAGGTGGTTGTGTAGGTGATGGGGCAGGTGGTTGTGTAGGTGGTGGGGCAGGTGGTTGTGTAGGTGGTGGGGCAGGTGGTTGTGTAGGTGGTGGGGCAGGTGGTTGTGTAGGTGGTGGGGCAGGTGGTTGTGTAGGTGGTGGGGCAGGTGGTTGTGTAGGTGGTGGGGCAGGTGGTTGTGTAGGTGGTGGGGCAGGTGGTTGTGTAGGTGGTGGGGAAGGTGGTTGTGTAGGTGGTGGGGCAGGTGGTTGTGTAGGTGTTGGGGCAGGTGGTTGTGTAGGTGGTGGGGCAGGTGGTTGTGTTGGTGGTGGGGCAGGTGGTTGTGTAGGTGGTGGGGCAGTGTAGATGGAGGGGCAGGTGGTTGTGTAGGTGGTGGGGCAGGTGGTTGTGTAAGTGGTGGGGCAGGTGGTTGTGTAAGTGGTGGGGCAGGTGGTTGTGTAGGTGGTGGGGCAGTGTAGATGGAGGGGCAGGTGGTTGTGTAGGTGGTGGTGTAGGTGGTGGGACAGGTGCTGGTGTAGGTGGTGGGGCAGGTGGTGGTGTAGGTGGTGGGACAGGTGGTGGTGTAGGTGGATGAGCACATATTATGACAAGGGTCGATGGAGGAATTAGAGAAATATAAACTCTCCAACCTGACAGCTCGTGACACAGAAGCATACGCTGCTCTCGATCATTCTTCATATCATTAACTATACAGACAAATGCTTAAGTAAATATGTAATTTATATTTATGTAACCCCTAAAAAACATAACAAAAAACGGCTGAATAAGAAATAATATGTAAAGAAAATGTGGTATTTGTTATAACTCGAGGGAGGACTTAGGTTGAGCGGCCATAGAGGTCTACCTTCTACATCTTAATAGTGTTACTAAATTACTGGATGTTCTACGATCTAGCAGCCTCCACCATCTACGTGGTGGTGGTGTTGTTGTTGGGGCTGGTGGTGGTGTTGTTGGGGCTGGTGGTGTGGTGGTGGTGGTGTTGGGGCTGGTGGTGTGGTGGTGGTGTTGGGGCTGGTGGTGTGGTGGTGGTGTTGGGGCTAGTGGTGTGGTGGTGGTGTTGGGGCTGGTGGTGTGGTGGTGGTGTTGGGGCTAGTGGTGTGGTGGTGGTGTTGGGGCTGGTGGTGTGGTGGTGGTGTTGGGGCTGGTGGTGTGGTGGTGGTGTTGGGGTTGTGGGGGGATAAGTGCATGTCTAGTGTGGGGGATGAGTATATCAAAGTGCCTGGTGTAGGGATGGGTGTGGGCAGGAGGGGTGAGTGGTGGCGGGTCAGAGTGTCTGGTGTAGGGGTGAGTGGTGGCGGGTCAGAGTACCTGATGAAGGAGTGGGTGTACAAAAGTCAGAGGGCATGGTGTGGTAGTGGGTGTGACAGGTCAGAACGCCTAATGTGTGGGTTGGTATGGTAATGTCAGAGGGCCTGGTGTGGGAGGTAGGTGTGGTCATGTCAGTGAGCCTGGTGAGGGGGTTGTGGTGACAGGTGAGAGGGCCGGGTGAGGGGTGGACGTGACAGGTGAGAGGGCCGGGTGAGGGGGTTGTGGTGACAGGTGAGAGGGCCGGGTGAGGGGTGGACGTGACAGGTGAGAGGGCCGGGTGAGGGGGTTGTGGTGACAGGTGAGAGGGCCGGGTGAGGGGTGGACGTGACAGGTGAGAGGGCCGGGTGAGGGGTGGACGTGACAGGTGAGAGGGCCGGGTGTGGTGGCGGGTGAGGGCAGGTCAGAGGGCACCATGGGAGCCCCGCGGGGTGGGCTCGTACTGGCGACCATGGACAGCGTGGACATGGTACTTGACGTTAGACACTTGGTAGAAGACCTTAGGACAGACGGGGCAGGGGAAGGCGTTGCCTGTGTGGATCTTCTCGTGGCGCGAGAGTGTCACGCGCGTGCGGAAGCCCTTGCCACAGTGGGGGCAGGGGAACCAGGGGGTGTTGGGGGGGAGAGGGCGCCCCACACTCACCTCTCCCCCCATCACCACCTCCCCCTTCCTGGCGAAGGAGGAGGGAGCCAGACTCTCCAGGCGTGACAGTGGCGTCAGTAGTGAAGGGTTAAAGGGAGTCCAGTGTGCCTGCCGGTCACCTGCATCGCCTTCTGCTGGTGTTGGTAGTGGTGGTGTTAGTGGTGGTGGTGGTGACGGTGGTGAAGGTAATGGTATCTTCCCCTCGCTACCCACCTCACCCCCCGGCTCCCCCCACCACATCTCCAACACCTCCCCGCTCTCCTGCTTCACCCCGGCACCACCACCTGCGGGAACACACAACCGTCAGCACCGCCTCACCACCCACAGTACACCATCTGCCCCCCCCCACTCCCTCACCCACCCTACGCCACCTGTCCCCCCACCCCAAACCATCTGCCCCACCTGACGACCTGAGAGGCCACAGTCCATAACTCCGTCCAATTACCGGCTGCGTATAAATGAACATATGAGATGTACTCGCATGAACCTAAGCCGAACAATGCATAAGTTCAGGATAAATTACAGACCAGAAACCCCCCCCCCCCTCTTCCCCCAGAACAGAACACAAGCGTATATGTATGTGGTTGGTTGATACCTGGTTGATGGAGTTCTGGGAGTTCTACTCCCCAAGCCCGGCCCGAGGCCAGGCTTGACTAGTGAGAGTTTGTGAGACTTGTGAGATACATACACATGTGTATGTGTATATATATGTGTATAAGTGTATATGTGAATGCTAAACAGTATTCATCTATAGATAGCTATATCCTATATGTTAAAATACACGTGGAGAACCATACATACAATCTTTGCTCGCTGCAAAAGAGGGCAAACTTAGCTCAGCTGAAAAACACACATTGTGTCAGCAAGGCGGACAGTCTGCCCGCTATCATGCGTCACACTATATTTCCCACTTCTCAACTTATTCCTTCACGTACAACTTTTCATCCTGTTAATTCGCCACATGAAAGTGAGATCACACCCCATAACATCCCAAGAGTATGCTTTAAAACCTGTGCTAATGTGAATATTATGACTTATAGTGACGACAAACCATATATAAAACACAACATTTCATCTCTTAATTTGGTTAGGTTATGTTGGGTTGGTTTAGGTTAGATTAGAATAGATTAGGTCCGTTTAACCTAACCTTCAGGACCGACTTATTGTGTTAATAAGTCTTGAAGTGGGACTTCAGGACCCACTTCAAGACTCCGTACCAATATAGAAGCATCAAGAGGAAGTATGGGCCAATAGGCCCTTTGCAATTACTTCCATTCTTATGCTCTCATATATCCAATTAATACCTATTGTTCCGTGTTCTGTCTTGTGTTTGTCAAAAGTTTGTTCACCTCATCCAAAACTGTTGCACCATATCACCTCACCCAAGTACGAGTATATAAGACGGATAAGCTGTTTAGTGTTTTCAGGTTACAGTTGTGTGTGTAAACTAAAGTTTTTGAAAATGTAATAAGTTATTACGAAACGCGTTCAAGCGTCGCGTCAGACTAGAAATAAAAATGAATTTTGGAGAATTGATTTTTCAATTACCATCGACAGTAAAAAGAAACAAGAAATATTGAGAAAATTCGTGTTAGAATTATTAATCTTACTTTTTCGGTCATATTTAACAACATATGTTTACAAGAAAGACTGCTACCAAAATATACTAATTATATATATATATTATATATATATATATTATATATATATTATATATATATATATTATATATATATTATATATATTATATATATATATAATATATATATAATTAGTATATTTTGGTAGCAGTCTTTATATATATATATATATATATATATATATATATATATTATATATATATTATATATATATATAATATATATATAATTAGTATATTTTGGTAGCAGTCTTTATATATATATATATATATATATATATATATATATATATATATATATATATATATAAAATATGCAAAGTTCACCACTGGATCTGAGTGCAGAAGTAAAACTTCTTTATTCGCTGGAGAATTTTTCATCCAAGACGGCTTAATGAATTTGAGAAGCCCGGCAATGTCAAGGCTGGCGCATGAGCTTACAAGGACGAAAACCACAACACATAAGCGCTGTGTGAAATTAGTGTTTCATGTTAGACCAGCACAGGACACTAGGCCCGTCTGACTCATCCCACCAAACATTTCGTATCCTTGCTTGTCTGAGACTCGACAAGCAGTTACGCATCTACTTACGTACATCTTTTCTCAATCTTGGGCGGCTTTGTTTACATTTACTAAACAGTTAATGAGCATCGAAACTTCCCAATCAGATGTTATTATTGTTCTAACCAGCCTCCTGGTACTTCAGTCATAAACTGTTTAATACAGTATATGTAAACAAAGCCGCCAAAAATTGAGAAACTGTGTACATGATCCTAAGTGCTTGTGTAACTCTTTGTTGAATCCTGGCCCAGGAACCCAGCCTTGGGGATGAACTGATTCAGTTCAAAGAGTATATGAAACAATGTAACTACACCTCATACTGAAATTTAATGCCAGTTTTGAACTGCGTATGCATAAGCCTGACTGAAACAGCCTCTCTTCAGTCTTTCCAAATATATATATTTCTCTACGAATGTATGTAGTCCTGATGGTAACCAACTGCAGTGGGGAGATTGTTTGCTGCTCTATAACGACTCAACAAGTACCTGAGGTCAAGATTGTAGCACTACCAGTTGAACTACTTTTCCTGTATGTACATTGAGCCAAAGCATTTGCGCAAACTTGACTGGAAGGAAATTATTCATGACTTTGCAACCCGAAAAATGTCGCAAATTTAAACTTCAAATTTTGCATCTCTCGTGATTATTTTTATCTCTGTTAGTCAAAGAATACAATGACGATACTTAGAGCAAGCATTTTATTTGATCACCTTCAAGGCCCTCCTTCCTCCGGCCTTAGTTTAAGCCTATGCAGCCTATAAGGCTCTCCGCCACTGAACAGAAGCATCTGCCTCGTATGGGTCAACAGACACGCAGTTTACTTTGTTATGTTATGTGACGAAAGCTTTCAAGCCCTGTGCACACGGAGCTCGTATACAAGCTGGGGAAGCAGGAGGACCAGGAAAGCAGTATGTATTAGAGATGACTGTCGAGGCAAGTAACACGTGTGCCACGGGAACCAGTGCCACAGGAACCATACTGTTGAGGGAAGTAACTGCTGGTGATATTATTGCTAGAGTTATAATTGTTGGTAATATTACTGCTGTCACTGTTACCACTTGTAACGTCTACATTGCAACACTTTGTAACCCTTATGATGTTAACCACTATGGAATAAAATACGCTTCCCCTGACAGCGATAAACACACACCCAAATTCCACAGGAGTGAGAATTAAGGACACTGAGAGCGGGCTGAATGTTATATCGCCAAAGGATAATTACTTCAAATAGATATTTGATATCAATGCTGCCACCACATCCCAATTTAAAAACGTGGAATTTACTAACACTTTCATCCTCGACTCGTGCGGAAGAAAGTCAAGACTTTGAAAACTAGAAACTTGGGATTTGTCATGTACTTGTGCATAATACGTTTTTGAAGTTATGAAGTTTCTATTTTATTGTTGATCAATGTTCATAAGTTATTGTTTGTTATGCAATCAGTCTTAATGAAGGAAGTTCGAAGGATTAAATTCTGAATGTATTGATTTTAGCTAGGCTAGTTAATTAGTTTATTAAAGGTAATGATGGAACTTTGTTAGCATTTATATTGGGGTGTATGATAAGACAAAATCATGCTTTATTGTCATACACACGATTTTGTCTTAATTCCAGAAGAAAGTTCTAGTTCAACTTCAAGTAAAAAGTTCTAATTCAAGTTCAAGTAAATATTTCCTATTGCCGCTTTTCTGTTCTAATTTCTCCCTCTCACTTCCCAAACTTATAATTTTTACTACAGGATGCGCGCTATAATTCTTGTTGAGAGTGAGTCAACATGTAGAGTAATGTTATGTACACTCGGACACTATCTTGCTGACCTTCCTACCCTTACCTCCAGGCTAGCCCACTATGTACACTCGGACACTATCTTGCTGACCTTCCTACCCTTACCTCCAGGCTAGCCCACTATGTACACTCGGACACTATCTTGCTGACCTTCCTACCCTTACCTCCAGGCTAGCCCACTATGTACACCCGGACACTATCTTGCTGACCTTCCTACCCTTACCTCCAGGCTAGCCCACTATGTACACTCGGACACTATCTTGCTGACCTTCCTACCCTTACCTCCAGGCTAGCCCACTATGTACACTCGGACACTATCTTGCTGACCTTCCTGCCCTTACCTCCAGGCTAGCCCACTATGTACACTCGGACACTATCTTGCTGACCTTCCTACCCTTACCTCCAGGCTAGCCCACTATGTACACTCGGACACTATCTTGCTGACCTTCCTACCCTTACCTCCAGGCTAGCCCACTATGTACACTCGGACACTATCTTGCTGACCTTCCTACCCTTACCTCCAGGCTAGCCCACTATGTACACTCGGACACTATCTTGCTGACCTTCCTACCCTTACCTCCAGGCTAGCCCACTATGTACACTCGGACACTATCTTGCTGACCTTCCTACCCTTACCTCCAGGCTAGCCCACTATGTACACTCGGACACTATCTTGCTGACCTTCCTACCCTTACCTCCAGGCTAGCCCACTATGTACACTCGGACACTATCTTGCTGACCTTCCTACCCTTACCTCCAGGCTAGCCCACTATGTACACTCGGACACTATCTTGCTGACCTTCCTACCCTTACCTCCAGGCTAGCCCACTATGTACACTCGGACACTATCTTGCTGACCTTCCTACCCTTACCTCCAGGCTAGCCCACTATGTACACTCGGACACTATCTTGCTGACCTTCCTACCCTTACCTCCAGGCTAGCCCACTATGTACACTCGGACACTATCTTGCTGACCTTCCTACCCTTACCTCCAGGCTAGCCCACTATGTACACTCGGACACTATCTTGCTGACCTTCCTACCCTTACCTCCAGGCTAGCCCACTATGTACACTCGGACACTATCTTGCTGACCTTCCTACCCTTACCTCCAGGCTAGCCCACTATGTACACTCGGACACTATCTTGCTGACCTTCCTACCCTTACCTCCAGGCTAGCCCACTATGTACACTCGGACACTATCTTGCTGACCTTCCTACCCTTACCTCCAGGCTAGCCCACTATGTACACTCGGACACTATCTTGCTGACCTTCCTACCCTTACCTCCAGGCTAGCCCACTATGTACACTCGGACACTATCTTGCTGACCTTCCTACCCTTACCTCCAGGCTAGCCCACTATGTACACTCGGACACTATCTTGCTGACCTTCCTACCCTTACCTCCAGGCTAGCCCACTATGTACACTCGGACACTATCTTGCTGACCTTCCTACCCTTACCTCCAGGCTAGCCCACTATGTACACTCGGACACTATCTTGCTGACCTTCCTACCCTTACCTCCAGGCTAGCCCACTATGTACACTCGGACACTATCTTGCTGACCTTCCTACCCTTACCTCCAGGCTAGCCCACTATGTACACTCGGACACTATCTTGCTGACCTTCCTACCCTTACCTCCAGGCTAGCCCACTATGTACACTCGGACACTATCTTGCTGACCTTCCTACCCTTACCTCCAGGCTAGCCCACTATGTACACTCGGACACTATCTTGCTGACCTTCCTACCCTTACCTCCAGGCTAGCCCACTATGTACACTCGGACACTATCTTGCTGACCTTCCTACCCTTACCTCCAGGCTAGCCCACTATGTACACTCGGACACTATCTTGCTGACCTTCCTACCCTTACCTCCAGGCTAGCCCACTATGTACACTCGGACACTATCTTGCTGACCTTCCTACCCTTACCTCCAGGCTAGCCCACTATGTACACTCGGACACTATCTTGCTGACCTTCCTACCCTTACCTCCAGGCTAGCCCACTATGTACACTCGGACACTATCTTGCTGACCTTCCTACCCTTACCTCCAGGCTAGCCCACTATGTACACTCGGACACTATCTTGCTGACCTTCCTACCCTTACCTCCAGGCTAGCCCACTATGTACACTCGGACACTATCTTGCTGACCTTCCTACCCTTACCTCCAGGCTAGCCCACTATGTACACTCGGACACTATCTTGCTGACCTTCCTACCCTTACCTCCAGGCTAGCCCACTCTCCTTTCCATCAATGTAGTTACGACAGGTTGAAAGTGACAAATTTATTTACAAGGAAGAAGTGGGCCTTCTTGTGAGAACTTCCAAAGCCACTGTCTTGGTTACGCGCAGCAATTAGTAACTTGCCCTAGGGGTTTAGTGACTAGTGATTGGCCCTCCTTGTGTGCCAGGGGCGTGGTCAGAGAACTTCAGAAGGCCGAGTTTCATGGCAAGCCTTCAAAAATTCTTGAGGAAAATCTTCAATGTGAACTGGACACCGTGTCGGGGGAGGGTACAGGGAAGTTTCCACATGATTTACAACCTGTGTGGAGTGCAGAAGTATGGTTATTGTTTCTCGCGAGTTTGAATTTTGGTAGTCAATATCATTGCCTCACGTTGCTCGGTATTTAGAATGGAATTTCACTGATTTATATTAATAATTTCTGCTTTAAAATCATTTGGTATTTCAGTTAATTTATCCTGTCATTTTACAGAGAAGGATTCTTTGACTATCCCATGATTCTCTAAACCATACAAATAACAGAACATTATGTAATTATCAACATGTTTCAGAATTATAAATTCATAATTAACTCCTCAGTAATTATCAAAACTTTGTCTAAGTTCCTGGTTTTCGAAGTCTCGATTTTCCTCCTCACGAGTCAGGGATGAATGTGTTAGTAAATTCTATTGTTAAAGTCGGGAGACGTTGATATCAATTACTTATTTCAAGTAATTATCCTTTGGCGATATAACATTCAGCTCGCTCTCAGTGTCCTTAATTCTCATTCCTGTGGAATTTGGGTGTGTGTTTATCGCTGTCAGGGGAAGCGTATCTTATTCCATAGTGGTTATAACATTATAAAGGTTACGAAGAGTTGCAGGGGTAGACGTTACAAGTGGTATCAGCAGTGTCTAGTTCATTACAGTGGTGGCAGTGGTGGGATATATGTGCTTGAACCTGTTACACTGCTGGTGATATTGTTGTTGATGATATTACTGGTGCTGGTGCTATTGATCCTGGTGATATTGCTGGTGCTGGTGATGTTGCTCCTGGTGATATTGCTCCTGGTGGTATTGCTCCAGGTGATATTGCTGGTGGTGGTGATATTGCTGGTGATATTGCTGGTGGTGATATTGCTGCATCTGGTGATATTGCTCCTGGTGATATTGCTCCTGGTGATATTGCTCCTGGTGATATTGCTGCATCTGGTGATATTGCTGGTGCTGATGATATTGCTGCAGCTGGTGATATTGCTCCTGGTGATATTGCTGCAGCTGGTGATATTGCTGCAGCTGATGATATTGCTGCAGCTGGTGATATTGCTGCAGCTGGTGATATTGCTGCAGCTGGTGATATTGCTGCAGCTGGTGATATTGCTGCAGCTGATGATATTGCTGCAGCTGGTGATATTGCTGCAGCTGGTGATATTGCTGCAGCTGGTGATATTGCTGCAGCTGGTGATATTGCTGCAGCTGGTGATATTGCTGCAGCTGATGATATTGCTGCAGCTGGTGATATTGCTGCAGCTGGTGATATTGCTGCAGCTGGTGATATTGCTGCAGCTGGTGATATTGCTGCAGCTGGTGATATTGCTGGTGCTGATGATATTGCTGGTGATATTGCTGCAGCTGGTGATATTGCTGGTGCTAATATCACTCCTGCTGGCTTGTAATCTAGGAATTCTACCTCATACGCTTCTCTTCAACTACACGGTGAGAGCACGGTGTAAACATCGGGGGTGACCCTCCTCGCCACAGGTACGGTCAGAGAACACTGTATTCTCTAAGTTGATGATCACAGCTCCATCATCAACCTCATGCCAACAAATCATAAGAAATATAGCAGGAACAAAAGTAAAAACTTTGAAGAAGAAACTTGTCCAGTTTCTGTTGGAGTTACTGGATCATTCAGACTCTGATGACCATGTGGCCTTGCGGGCTACCAACACAAATAGCCTCTTAAACCATGCAATCCCCCGTGTAAACGCTGCGATATGAAAAAATATATTAGAATCGTCAACAGGTACATCAGAGGTGTTCAGGAGCTTTCGGCCAATATGGATACACTGGCAATATTACAACCAATCAGAAATTAGGGCAGGAGACGTAACTCTTGAGGTTGACAGCTTAAACTGTCAATTGTGCGAGGGAGGTTGGATGAGAAAGATGTCAAAATAATGCCTATGCTAGCGAGCATGGTAAAGCTGTCCAAACTACATGAATGAGCCTCCCTCATTTTCCCCATAAAAGAAGGTGATTTCATACATTAATATACGTGAACAGTTTCCAAAGAGAAATGTTTCTACAATAACTTTATAAGAGGCTACGGTGATATGAGGATATAGTCCAGTCCATGTCTGTTTTTGCAGTCCATCCTCCTTAAATATATGTACTAATGGCAACTATTCGGACAAAAGCACCAATATGTAGTGATGGACCCCAAGAAAGTTGACTTTAGTATTACTGAATTTGAACAGAAACTGTTTTAAATGCATCATAAATATGTCCTAACCTACCCTCTCCAAGTAATGCTAGTATTTATTATAATACTATATGATTCCTAATATAGTAAATATAAGTGCAATACTAGGTCTAGGAATATTTGTTAGTTTTTTAGCTCTATTTTTCCAGACTATAAAATCAATAATACAGAGGGGTTACTTGTGAGCCATCACTACATATTGGTACTTTCCACCAAATAGCTTCTATAAGTACCAATCTACCATGATTTCAGGAGGGTAGGGTGACATTTTAATATCTATACAGTATCAACTTATGCTACTTCAGCGTAAAATGAATGTCTTAAAATACAACAGTCAGCGGAAGAGATAGTTATAGAAAGTTTAATTTGTTATAGCATTTTCTTCACATACAATGTTTTATGTAATCAATGTGTTCATTGGCGATCTCAGTATGAAGCTGAGAAATAGTATACAAATCATGAGGAGCTGCATGGAAAGACTGATATAAAGGAGAGAGAGAGATTAGGTGATGAGTACTGGGAAGTAATCAGAGGGAGAGACTAGGCTCACAGTTCATTATTCTCCTGTTAACGGCATTGTTCCAGTCTTGGCTCAAGACTCCCCGTGGTTCCCAACCAGCTCTCCACTATCTGGAGATTGTCGTGACTGTAGGACAAAACCTCTAACCTAACTTCATTATTAAATTATATATATTTTTTTCTAAGATTATATTTTTCAGAATTATTCGTGGATTATATTGCCAAAAATATATTTTTGTTTCATTATAGTGATATTTGTCCGAAAACAAAAAAATGGGACATTAGGCAAATTCTCATTTTACCAGCTGAGGGAGAGGTTTTTGTCCTACTTTGCACTTTAACTGAAGGGGTTTAATCCAATGGAGTTTTGTCTGGACCCCGACTTGTACAGGGTGCTAGCACCTCGCATTAGACTCCTGGTGATCCAAGTAAGTAATTATCAAAGAAGGCACCAAGCCGGAAAGGCTATGTAGCACCATCAAATGTGCGGGATATTCATGGGGTGCTAAATATCACTAAGGATGCCAATGCGAGAACAAAAGCACATAAAGCGAACGATATCAAAGGTATCTGTTTCACCAAGGATTCTATCCGGGTATAAGTCAGTTCATAGTAGGTGATCAGTATTAATTTGTTTACACAGAACTGGTCGTGCCAGATGACGTTCCCCGCCGTCTGTGTATAACTCGCGGAGAATGAAAACGAACAGCTCAGTTTCACCAAATAAAGGCATGGTTTTTGAAAGACTGGAGCTCAGTTTAGAGCACCTGTTGCCACGGAATAAGACTAACAATATCATATATCGAGGCTTCAGTTTTCGGAGACGTAAAGTTCATAGTTGTTAGTGATTTGTCTTGAGGACCACTCAAGCTCTCTCTCACACCTGGAGGCCCAGTGTGACCACAGTATCCACCAGCATTTGATGAAACACTGTGCCCAAATTGCATCACCAGTCTTGCCAAGGATTTGTTAGTCCTAGTGCTCACGTAATGAGCTCCAGGACTAACAAATCCTTATAGACAATCGCTAGTGAAGTGGTATTACTAATGTGTACGCCAGGGGCTAAGCCCTGGTAATGCTGGTTTGAACCCTTGTCGGGTCATAGAGTTCTCAGTGATTTAAGGTTTGATATATATCTATATATGTAGTATAGCCTGAAGTGTTGAAGATCTCAGATGGCAATCCCGAGAAGTTTAATATGATCAATATATTGTAGTAAGAAGTATGAGGAAGGGGGGGGGGGGGTTGGACCAAGAGGAGACTAACGACAAATAATGCCAAACACCAGTGTACCAACGGGAGTTGTTGGGAGAGCAACAAGGTCAAATTTGCAGGTTTAAATTAACCTGCTGGGGAGGCTCACCTCCGTCCACGTGACCTGTGGTCTCGCTTGGGCCTTACTGACGTCGACATGGTTCAACGTTTCTTACATAGAAACGTCATTATACATCATCATCTTCCCTTTGTGCTGAGCCAGCAAGCATACAACGCCGTAGCACGATAAAACACGTTGAAGCAAGGTAAGAAACGTTGTAACAAGGTAACGAGATGTGCCCAGGATTGGACGAGAACAGTTCCAAGGGAGACAGATGGTGTCAACCTTGGAGACAAGAGTGTCCTTTACACCCTAAAATTAACTAAATATCGCCATACCACCATAATTGGCACTGGACCACCTAGGCACTTGACCACCCTGGCACTGGGACACCCTGGCACTGGCCCTCCATACAAGGCACATCTTCGTATCATCCTTTGCAGATGAACATAAATCAGCATGAAAATTACCTCTGCTGAAGACATTGAAAAACTACAAGCCGATATTAATAAAGTTTTCGACTGGGCAGCAGAAAATAACATGTTTAACAGCGAAAAAATCCAGGTACTCAGATGCGGTAAAAATGAGAACCTTAAACACAATACAGGGTACAAAACACAATCGAATTTACCCATAGTAGGAACGGAACATGTAAAGGATTTGGGAATAATGATGTCTAACGACCTAACGTTTAGGGAGCATAACCAAGCAAATATTACGTCAGCCAGTAAAAGGATAGGATGGATTACGAGAACTTTCAAATCCAAGGATCCCATCACAATGGTTGTACTATTCAAATCACTTGTGCTGTCCCGTCTTGAGTACTGCTCAGTACTCACTTCCCCCTTCAGAGCAGGAGAGATTGCAGAAAACAGAGGGAGTACAGAGTATACGGCATATATAGACGCGACAGAGCACCTAAATTATTGGGATCGTCTCAAAGCCCTCCAAATGTACTCACTAGAAAGAAGACGAGATATCACATAATATACATATGGAAAATACTGGAGGGTCAGGTCCCAAACCTACACAGTAAAATAACAACATACTGGAGTGAACGATATGGAAGAAAATGCAGAATAGAACCAGTGAAGAGCAGGGGTGCCATAGGCACAATCAGAGAACACTGTATAAACATCAGACGTCCGCGGTTGTTCAACGTCCTACCAGCGACTATCAGAAATATTGCCGTAACAACCGTGGACATCTTCAAGAGAAAGCTAGATAGTTTTCTCCAAGGAGTGCCGGACCAACCGGGCTGTGGTGGATATGTGGGCCTGCGGGCCGCTCCAAGCAACAGCCTGGTGGACAAACTCTCACGAGTCAAGCTTGGCCTCGGGCCGGACTTGGGGAGTAGAAGAACTCCCAGAACCCCATCAAGCAGGTAACCAGGTACCACCCAGGCGGCAGTCGACCACCCAGGCACTGGCCCACAACAGTTTTCAGGCCATAAATTAAAAACTTTTGTGTATGTGTAATAAATCTTTATTTGTCAGCATAGATTTTTAAACATTTAACAAATAATATACAGCGATATTTATATAATAGTTCAATATACTTTACAATAATATATCTTAACAATATTAAGTTTGATATCAAACTTTTTTAACGGGAGACCAGGAGCTTCCTTTAATATTCCTCTATTATTTTGTGAGGTTGTAAAGCAAGTCAACATTAACACGAGATGACAACCTATTTGTGCCACAATACCGGTAAGTGGGCTCCTGCACCACCTGCCACTGTCACACCACCTGCCACTGTCACACCACCTGCCACTGTCACAACACCTCCCACTGTCACAACACCTCCCACTGTCACACCACCTGCCACTGTCACACCACCTGCCACTGTCACACCACCTGCCACTGCCACACCACCTGTCACTGTCACACCACCTGCCACTGTCACAACACCTCCCACTGTCACAACACCTCCCACTGTCACACCACCTGCCACTGTCACACCACCTGCCACTGTCACACCACCTGCCACTGCCACACCACCTGTCACTGTCACACCACCTGCCACTGTCACACCACCTGCCACTGTCACAACACCTGTCACTGCCACACTACCTGCCACTGTCACACCACCTGCCACTGTCACAACACCTGCCACTGTCACACCACCTGCCACTGTCACACCACCTGCCACTGTCACACCACCTGTCACTGTCACACCACCTGCCACTGCCACACCACCTGTCACTGTCACACTACCTGCCACTGTCACACCACCTGCCACTGTCACACCACCTGCCACTGTCACAACACCTGCCACTGTCACACCACCTGCCACTGTCACACCACCTGCCACTGTCACACCACCTGCCACTGCCACACTACCTGCCACTGTCACACCACCTGCCACTGTCACAACACCTGCCACTGTCACACCACCTGCCACTGTCACACCACCTGCCACTGTCACAACACCTGCCACTGTCACACCACCTGCCACTGTCACACCACCTGCCACTGTCACACTACCTGCCACTGTCACACCACCTGCCACTGTCATACCACCTGCCACTGTCACACCACCTGTCACTGCCACACCACCTGCCACTGTCACACCACCTGCCACTGTCACACCACCTGCCACTGTCACACCACCTGTCACTGCCACACCACCTGCCACTGTCACACCACCTGCCACTGTCACACCACCTGCCACTGTCACACCTGTCACTGCCACACTACCTGCCACTGTCACACCACCTGCCACTGTCACAACACCTGTCACTGCCACACTACCTGCCACTGTCACACCACCTGCCACTGCCACAACACCTGCCACTGTCACACCACCTGCCACTGTCACACTACCTGCCACTGTCACACCACCTGTCACTGTCACACCACCTGCCACTGTCACACCACCTGCCACTGTCACACCCCCTGCCACTGTCACACCACCTGTCACTGCCACACCACCTGCCACTGTCACACCACCTGCCACTGTCACAACACCTGCCTCTGCCACAACACCTGTCACTGCCACACCACCTGCCACTACCACACCACCTGTCACTGTCACACCACCTGCCACTTCCACACCACCTGCCACTTCCACACCACCTGCCACTTCCACACCACCTGCCACTTCCACACCACCTGTCACTGCCACACCACCTGTCACTGCCACACCACCTGTCACTGCCACACCATCTGTCACTGCCACACCACCTGTCACTACCACACCATCTGTCACTACCACACCACCTGTCTGCCCCTCACTACCACACCACCTGTCACTGCCCCTCACTACTTCAACACCTGTCACTGCCCCGCACTACCACACCACCTGTCACTACCATCCACCTGTCACTGCCACACCACCTGTCACTGCCCCTTCACTACCACACCACCTGTCACTACCCCCTCACTACCACACCACCTGTCACTACTTCAACACCTGTCACTGCCCCTCACTTCAACACCACCTGTCACTGTCTCTCACTACCACACCACCTGTCACTGCCCCTTACTACCACACCACCTGTCACTGCCACACCACCTGTCACTTCCCCTTCACTACCACACCACCTGTCACTGCCACACCACCTGTCACTGCCCCTTCACTACCACACCACCTGTCACTACCCCCTCACTACCACACCACCTGTCACTACCACACCACCTGTCACTACCCCTTCACTACCACACCACCTGTCACTACCCCCTCACTACCACACCACCTGTCACTACTTCAACACCTGTCACTGCCCCTCACTTCAACACCACCTGTCACTGTCTCTCACTACCACACCACCTGTCACTGCCCCTTACTACCACACCACCTGTCACTGCCCCTTCACTACCACACCACCTGTCACTGCCACACCACCTGTCACTGCCCCTTCACTACCACACCACCTGTCACTACCCCCTCACTACCACACCACCTGTCACTACCACACCACCTGTCACTACCCCCTTCACTACCACACCACCTGTCACTACCCCCTCACTACCACACCACCTGTCACTGCTTTAACAAAACCCAAATGTCGAATACACCATGTGTCAAATATGTGAAAGTGAAAACACCCCTCTTGAACATTATATTGTAGCATGTCCCATATTGACTGACTTTCGCCTCTCCTGGGCTGAGGTATGCTGAACTCTGTAATTACTATATGAATACTGGAACACTTGATGATATATTAGATTTGTACCCAAGATTGACCATGTAATGTATCAACTATATATCAACTACACATACGATGTATGTGATGTAACTATATAACCTGAGCTTGTAAAAGCACCTTAATCACCTTCAGTGGTTAGGTGCTTAATAACACACTAGTTTCTCTATCAGCTATCTTACCCACTCAGAGTAGGAGAGCCATGAATGTATGTGTATGTATATGTGTATATATGTACATGTATGTGTGCGTATGTATATGAATGTATGGGTATTAAGTATATGTGGAAGCTGATCAGAATTACATTTCACCTTTGTAAATGCACATTAATGATACTATGTAAAGAACACATCGATCACTTTATGTAGGACAGACGTAACTCTGTATCTATGTATTTATTTCAGTAGGGTAGATTAGCATTTTAATTAAAAGCACTACAATCACCTTCTGCGGTTGATTGTTCAATAATTCCCTGAACTATATGTTTAACAGATCTCTCGCCCTGTCCATGGAGGACAGAAGAAAATGTATATATGCTGGCTAGCATTGTAAATGTGTGGCCACGTCAGACATTTACAAGGTCTGTAGTAGAAAATAATAATAAAAAAATGTTGTTATTGTTATAAACAGCTTCCTGATGCTTCGGAGCTCGTTAACTGTTTAATAATTGTAAACAAAGTCGTCAAAGATTGAGAAAAGATGAACACGTTCGTAAGTGCGTCCATAACGGCTTCGTGAATCTGGCTCCTGGTCCCTAGGTCCACGAGTCTAGAGCGCTGTCCACTCAGCCAGCCCCCCCCCCCCAGTGTGTGTGTTAGAGAGAAATATATGTAGTAGAAATAATAGGGGAAAATATATTGGTTTTAAAGGTGGGGTCCAAGAGCTAATAGCTAAATTCTACAGGCACAAAAATAGTAAATACACCCACCCACCCACTTCAAGACCCCCCACCCCCTTCCACACCTCCACCCACTTCCCCCTCCACACCTCCACCCACTCCCCCCTCCACACCTCCACCCACTCCCCCCTCCACACCTCCACCCACTCCCCCCTCCCTAACCTGCACCCACTCCCCCCCTCTACACCTCCACCCACTCCCCCTCCCTAACCTCCACCCACTCCCCCCTCCTAACCTTCACCCACTCCCCCCTCCACACCTCCACCCACTCCCCCCTCCACACCTCCACCCACTCCCCCCTCCCTAACCTGCACCCACTCCCCCCCTCTACACCTCCACCCACTCCCCCTCCCTAACCTCCACCCACTCCCCCCTCCACACCTCCACCCACTCCCCCCTCCCTAACCTGCACCCACTCCCCCCATCTACACCTCCACCCACTCCCCCTCCCTAACCTCCACCCACTCCCCCCTCCTAACCTCCACCCACTCCTTGTCTCTGAGAATACTTGGACTAGGGTGTCCAAGAGGAGCCGAAAGGTAAGGTACAAGAACGCTGATGGAATTACAAAGCAGAGGAAATAAAAGGCGGGTTAGTGAAAATGATCCTGATTTAATTGCAATATTGGAAACGAAAATAAATTATACGATCTCTGATGCAATATTTTCAGGGGACTCCATGTAATAAGGAAATAAAGAAGTCAAAGACAAGGAGGAGGAGGAGTTGCACTCCTGGTAAAACGGGAGTGGTAGTTCGAAGAATTGGTGAATCAGAATGTAAATGCATACACAAACTTCCTCATTCGGACATATAGCAGATAGAAAAAGAATAGTGACCAGCAAACGAGCAGGACCAGTTAACGACAGAAAACTCAGGCAAGAATGTAATGACAACAACAAGGCATGCATATAGGAATTACAGAGCAACACACAGAACTAAGAGCTAAACTTCCAGTCATGGAGAGACCTAAATCATCGAGAGATTGACTGGGATTCCAGAAATCCCCCATGATGGGGAAGTAACGTGGGGAGCGAAATTAGTGGAAGTTATAGAAAGAAATTTCTTAACATGTAAAGGATGACACAAGAGAAAGTGGAGAAGATACACCAAGTCTACTGGACTTAATCTTCACTCAGAATGAGGAAGACATTGAGAACTAGCATCAGGAGATACCGCTAGGAGCAACCACGTGACCATAGTGTCCAAACATTTGATTATATGATCATACTTGAAGCCGTGCCCATGACACAAGGAGTCAGGGAGGCGAGAGTAAACCGTAAAAGAAGGGACTATGTGAAAATAAGAGAGTATCTTTCAAGTGTGCAGTGGAAGGAGGAACTTAAAGAGGGAAGACGGTCCACGGAAATGATGGACCAAGTCAAACTGAGATACAAAGAGGCGGAGGAGAAATTCATGACAACATTAAGAGAAAGAAGCAGGAGTGAATATAATAACACATGGGTCAATAGACAGTGCAAGGAAGCAATAAGCAGAAGGGAGTGCAGGAAACACAGAAGGCAAAGGACAGAGGAAAACTGGAATATTATGCAACAGGGCCAGGAATAACTACATAAATATAAGGTTGATAAAAACTAAGAACATGATATTGCTTCTAAAGCAAAGAAACAATCGAAACTCCTATATAGCCATTTAAGAAGGAAAATGAGTGAATGACCAAGTGACTAGATGACCAAGTGACTAGAACTAGATTGCACAGTTGCTGGAAGAAGGCAAATGTGGTGCCACTTTACAAGACAGGAGAGGAGATAGAGAAGAGCCATTTAACTACAGGCCAGTGTCACTACAAACATGTACAGCGCGCACACACACACGCGCGTGCACACACATGCGCGTGCACACACACACACACGCGCGCGTACACGCGCGCACACACGCACGCACAGGCACAATCATGCGCGCACGCACTCTTTGGCGTGCGTGTGTGTGTGTGTGTGTGCATGTGTGCCTTGTGGTCATGTATTCCCAAGATCTTCACTAACAACCTAACAACCACCAGCTGATGATTAATAGACCTTGTCCCGTGTGTCATATGTGTGTACTCACCTAGTTGTGCTTGCGGGGGTCGAGCTTTGGCTCTTTGGTCCCGCCTCTTAACTGTCAATCAACTGGTGTACAGGTTCCTGAACCTACTGGGCTCTATCATATTTACACTTGACACTGAAACAAAACTATGTTGTCAGCCTCCACCACATCACTGCCTAATTGCATTCCATTTGCTATCTACTCTGACAATGAAAACAAATTCTTTCTAATGTCTATATGACTCATTTAGGCACTCAATTTCCACCTGTGTTCCCTTGTGTGTGTGCCCCTTGAGTTAAATAAACTGTCTTTATCTACCCTATCAATTCCAAC